>NC_139514.1:14583332-14715832 GCF_947247035.1 Vipera ursinii
TAGAAGAACCGCCAAAACGGTTTAAGGGTATTAGCTCCAAGGATTCTATCAAATCGAATGTTATTGTTTGACATATATTTTGTAAATCTTTTCACAGGAGGAAATTGTTTCTGTATGTGTGTGTGTATGCATGTATGTACAGTATTTGTGTGTGTGTGTGTGTGTAACATCTACAGTAGAATAAATTATTCAGATGGATTTTCCTTTTCCTGATGAGCTTTACTCATGTTTAGTATTATTTTATAGCAAGACCCTTAAACCCCACCCTCAGTTTATGGTTTTCTTTTTAAAAAAAGTAAAAATGGTTACATCTCTCACTGCTGAGTCGCGGTTGCCTGATTTTTGCATCCCGGATCTGCCAGTTCTCAGTGCTGAGCTCTGTGACAAGCGAAGGGAGATCGATCTAGGAAGCCTAACCCCTCATGAGTATCAGGGTTTTAAGGGTATTAGCTCCAAGGTTTCTATCAAGCTTAAAACTATCAGTTCCAGTCTTGTAGTTTAGGGAGCAACATCTCCTCATGTATCTTTTTTCCCCTTGTTGGACTTGGAGTACATGACCTTGACTATTGTTTAAGTCCTTTTCATCAAGTAAAAACCACTGGTGTCAGAAAAGCCCATAACACTGGATCAAAAGAGTGTTTTATTGTCTGTTCTACTATGTGCAATCAAACATTTTGTTATCCTTTTCTATGAAATATAGAAACAGATTTCCCCAGACTCAAGCAACTAGAGTATCTTTCAGCTTTCAGCTGCACTTATTTGCACCCACAAGAATGATAGAAATCTGAAAACTGGCTGAATTTCACACAGTGCATGACTCTTCCATAATGTAGCAAGGATTAGTTTTTAGGGTGTTCCAAAGGAGAGAATATGAAGAAAGGGGAAACTTATTCTTAGCTCTCAGTTCACTATAATCTTGCTTACAATTATATAGGTAAAGGTAAAGGTTCCCCCGAACATGCGTGCTAGTCGTTTCCAACTCTAGGGGCCGGTGCTCATCTCCGTTTCAAAGCCGAAGAGCCAGCACTTGTCCGAGGACGTCTCCGGGGTCATGTGGCCGGCATGACTAGACGCCAAAGGTGCACGGAACACTGTTACCTTCCCACCATTGTGGTCCCTATTTTTCTACTTGCATTTTTACATGCTTTCGAACTGCTACAATTATATAGTGCAATTAACAAAAGAAATCAGTTTATGGAGGAGGAGGAGGAGGAGGAGGAGGAGGAGAGGAAAAGAAGAAGAAGAAGAAGAAGAAGAAGAAGAAGAAGAAGAAGAAGAAGAAGAAGAAGAAGAAGAAGAAGAAGAAGAAGATTGTTAATTTAATTGGATTTGCTGTCTATGTACACTAGCCTGAAATTTGCAAAAATAGATTCAGAAATGAATTCAGAATGCCTGTTTCCACAATAATGAAGGTTAATTGAAAGACCATGAACACTCACAATCTGAAGCTGGTACACAGCAATTGTAAATTGAAAGGAAATAGTCAAAAAATCAATACAAAAGTGAAAAGTGATGTCTGAACTAATGAATAATAGCCACTTTAGGGAACTATCGTAACACTTCTCTTTCTATTAAATTAGCCAATCTCAAGGACTGTGTTCAGTTGTGAGAATCATGCTTTAAAAGGGCCAGAAGCAAATACTTAGGTGGAGATTAAGAGAATGGCAACAAGGGAGATTCAGAGACCAGAAACAAGTCCTACGAACAGAAATGAAGGGAACTGGATATGTGAGCCAAGGAGCTTGAGTAGGGATGAGGTAGCACACTCTTATAATTACCTGAAAGATGTCACCTTGGACAAAATGTCCACAGTGCTCTCTCCTATTCCAGAATGAAGAACACAGAACAATAGTTTTAAGTTACAGGAAAGGGAAAAAAATCATCTGAGCTTCAAGAAAAATCTCCTAACAGTAAAAGTAGTTTGAACAACCAAGAGAGGTAGCAGAACTGATTACCTCGATTTTCTCCCAGCAGGCTCTGAAACTGAATTACGTTTAGTTCAGGCTTCAACATACTTAGAATAGACCATTTAAATCAATGGCGCTGAGCTGTCAATCCAATTGTCTGTTAACATCAACAAGGCCCTTTCAGTAGATAGTAGAATTGCTTCCCTTTGAAAGACAGCCCCTGTATCTTCTCTCCAAGGCCAAGAGAATGTGATAAGGTGATCAATTGTATTAAAACAGATTTCCAGTGTAAAAAGAAAAAGAAAAGAAAATTGTATTGCAACATATTTGGGCTTTTTTATGTGAATGTTTTATTTATTATTCTTGATATATTTATATCCAACTTCCTGTTCAGTTGCAACAAAGCAGTTCATGGTGTTTTGAATAAAGAATAAAACAGCAGAATAAAACAAACAAATACACACACACACACACACACACACACACACATACACATAGATAGATAGATATAGAGATATATAGACAGACAGACAGATAGATATACATATATATATATACATACATATAAACATACACACACACATAAATACATACATACAGTAAAGAAACATATACTTTAAAAAGCATGAAGGGAAAGGAAAAAAATAAACAAAATTTCATCCATTTTTTTTAATCCCATTTATATCCCGCCCTTCTCCGAAGACTCAGGGCGGCTTACAATCTAAGAAGCACAAATCAATGTGCTTAGCAATAGCCTTCATTCTATGTATATGCCTGTTTATTAGGGCTTTCGGGGGGCCCAAGCGGCATTTTTACAAAGTCAGCTTATTGCCCCCAACAATCTGGGTCCTCATTTTACCTACCTCGGAAGGATGGAAGGTCGTCAGTGGTAGATGAAAGTTCCTAATGAAGTTCAGAAGAGAAAACATTTCAGATTGTAGTTGTTGTAGTAGAAAGTTTCTCTCTCTGTGTGTGTGCGTGTGTGTGTGTGTGTGTGTGTGTACAGGCGCGTACACAGAACATATTTATTTACTTAAATACCACTCAACTCTTAATGGCCTTGGACAGTTCACAATAAGAAAGTGCTAAGGATACAGAAATAAGTATCATAATAATCAAGATAAAGGAGTAAAAGATGGCAAAATTAACAAAACTGGACAGGTACAAAAAACAGATCCACACAATGTCATTCACACCACTTGCAGTTTCTGTAACTACAAAAAATATTATACTCTTGGTTCTTAAAATATGTAGCAGGTTCTCTTCTTCTGGTCTTAGAGATGCAGCAAAGTCTACAATAGCAAAAGCATTATAAATGGCTCATACATATGTCACAATAGATCTTTTAGAGTTCTGGTGTCCAGTTTTTTAGGGCAAAATGGCAGCTTGACTGCCATTCTAGATGGGTTCAGTAATTGAGAATGCAACAGAGATTATAAAGCTTTCATTCCAACATTCACTGACATATAGGAAGAAATCTTTTGCATGGGTTCAAGTGGATATATCCAGATGAGCCCATGCTGAGTCCTAACTCTGTCTTCTGGCCTGTTTCATTACCATGAGCAAATACAGAAAATCCTCAAATTACAGCCATTCATTCTTATTATCATCATAATAAGCAAGACAACACAAAGCATCTGGTATTGGATGCTTGAAAAATTTGCCACAGATTTCTTTTTCATATAAAATATCCTGATGCACAGGTGTAGCATAGGTGATACCTGGCTCAATAGTAGTAACTGCAGGAGGGATCTTGGAGTCTTAGTGGACAATCACTTATATATAAGTCAGAAGTGTGAGGCAGCAGCCAAAAAAACCAATGCAGTCCTAGGTTGCATTAACAGAGGGATAGAAGCAAGATCAAGGGACATGGTGGCTCTGTGGTTTAGGACGCTGAGCTTGTCAATCAGAAGATCGGCAGTTTGGCGGGTCGAATCCCAAGTGCCATGTAGCACAGTGAGCTTCTGCCAACCTAGCAGTTCAAAAGCACATAAAAATGCAAGTAGAAAAATAGGGACCACTACGGTGGGAAGGTAACAGTGTTATGTGCGCCTTTGGCGTCTAGTCATGCCAGCCACATGACCATGGAGATGTCCTCGGACAAACACTGGCTCTTCGGCTTTGAAACAGAGATGAGCACCAGCCCCTAGAGTTGGAAACAACTAGCACGCATGTGCAGGGGAACCTTTACCTTTACCTTTAGAAGCAAGGTCATGTAAAGTTTTAGTACCACTTTATAAAGCCTTGGTAAGACCACAGTTGAAATATTGCATCCATATTGGTCACCATGATATAAAAAATATGTTGAGATTCTAGAACAGGGATGTCAAACTGCTGGCCAGATGTGTCATGCTGAAATCGCACTGAGCCCAGCTCTGGTAATGGGGAAAAAGTCGCAATACATCACAACACATCACATGACATGGCAAGTTTGACACCCCTGCTCTAGAAAGAGTGCAGAGAAGAGCAACAAAGGTGAATGAATCAATTAATCTTTATTGTCAAAGTACAACCATGTATACATTCAGATTGGCTGAGCCTCCCTTCATGTCCCCACCCTAACTTACAGTGACACAAACCCTCCATCTTATTACACCATGTGAGCTAATTGTACAACACACCGGCCTCACAAGTCAATCATGCATAAAGTTTATAAAATTATATCCCATTCAAAAGCTAACAGCCCATGGATAAAAGCTGTTCTTCAGCCTGTTGGTACAGCTGGCTATACTCCTATATCTCCTACCCGATGGTAAGAGAGTAAAGAGATACCGTCCAGGGTGTGAGTCATCTCTGAGAATTTTCCTCACTCTTCCAAAGTAGCGAGCCCTGGCGATGTTATCCAGTGGTGTCAGGGAACAGCCCACAATGTCTTGTGCTGTGCTCACCACCCTCTGTAATGCCTTCCTATCCGCGACTGTCAGACTAGCATACCAAACCACAATACAGTACAGGAGGACGCTCTCTATAGTAGACCGGTAAAAGAGGGTCATAAGCCATTATTCTACCCTGTTCTTCCGCAAGACCCTGAGAAAGTGAAGCCTCTGTTGGGCCTTTCTGGCCACCTGGGTTGTATTAACTTTCCAGGTCAGATCTTCGCAGATGTAGACTCCCAGAAATTTAAAGGAGGAAACTGTCTCCACACAGTCCTCCCCGATGTAAAGTGGGGCAGGTCCCTCCTTTTTCTTCCGGAAGTCTAGCACCATCTCTTTCGTCTTGCCGATGTTCAGGTGCAAGTTGTTGTTACAACACCATATGGATAGTTTTTGTACCTCCGCCCTGTATCATCAGCGGACTGGAGGCTAAAACATACAAAGAACAGTTGCTGGAACTGGATATGTCTAGTTTAATGAAAAGAAGGACTAGGGGAAACAGGATAGCAGCATTCCAATAATTAAGGGGCTGCCACAAAGAGGGGGGTGGTGAACAAATTAATACAAAATACTGTTTCCTAAGGCTTTTGAGGCTATTTGGAAACATTAGGGGAAATCACATATTTTAAATGGATATATTTAATTTTTATATGAACAGAATAAGTTGTAGATATTACAAACAAGCTGTGTACCAAAATAGGCATAAAGCTGTGAATTTTAAGGAAACATACACTCCAAAGGTATCAAAGGTATCCACATTTTGCATGGGAGGGTTTAATAATTTGCTGAAGCTGTATGTGAATAATTGAAATGTTATATTCGTACTTGGGGAGGGAGACATTAATATCAATTGACATTTATGCAGACTCACATAATTTTAACTCAGTAACTGTCAACCTTGGCATCTTGAAAAAGTGTGGACCTCAATTCCCAGAATTCCCTGGCCAGTAGGTTGGCCAGGAAATTCTGGGAATCAAAATTCACATATCTTTAAGCTATCAAGGTTGATGAAATACTGCTACAGCTTGATAACATATATTGCAATTTAGAATTTGTAGGAAAGTTGCTGAAGCTCAGAACTGGAGAAGGCTGACAATTGACAGGTGTTACTAAAATCTTGATGAAAAGCAGGAGAAAAGTAATATTGCCCTGGGGAAATTAATGGAATTAAGTGATAACATATGCTTGTCTGCATTTATTTCTCAATAGATCTGTCTTTGTTAAGGAAAGTCATTGATTTATTATGTATCAACATCCTTGTCATGATTTGTTATAACCTATTAATTTCTCCTCCCATTTTATGTTCTTGCTTACAAATTATAACCAAAGTTAGAAAACACAACTTGGTCTGCAGTCAGCTTAGAGAATTTTGACCTTTGGGAATTTAGAACTATGGATTCGGCAGCTCTCAGCACTGAATCATCCAACCACAGTTTGGTCTTTATTGCTGAGCTTTTTTCCCCCCCTGATTGGTTATCAATCCTGCTTTACCCGTTTTCTTTGTTTATATTTTAAAATGCCAGACACAGCTTTAAGGACCTTTATATCAACAATTAGACAAAATAGTAATATGGCCATTACAAGTGTGATAATAATCTAGTCTAATTCTTTCTTTAGGAATAAATTTGGATAATTAATAATAATTATCTGAGGGAGCACCTGCTACCGGCATCAAGCTCCCTTCGTCCTGTGCGCTCCCACAGGGAGGGTCTTCTCAGGGTACTGCCAGTAAAAGATTGCCGGCGGACAATACCCAAGGGGAGGGCCTTCTCTGTGGGTGCACTGGCCCTTTGGAACCAGCTGCCCGTAGAGCTCAGGACTGCCCCTGACCTTTGCTCATTCCGCCGGGACCTGAAGACCTGGCTCTTTGAGCTTTCATGCCTGGACTGAGAGTATTAATTGGGGTTTTAATTGGATTCTAATTGGGATTTTTATTTATTCAAGGTTAATGTAATCATTTTAATTGTTCTTAATTTTTGTAATTGTTGTATTGTTGTTTTTTTTAAAAAAACACCTTGTGAACCGCCCTGAGTCCTACGGGAGAAGGGCGGTATATAAGTTTAACAAATAAAATAATAAATAAATAAATAAATAATAATTCTAATTAATAATAATTTAATGAATAAAATTATACTTTTATTATCAATTAATTGATAATGTATTCTATGCATTATATGTTATCAATTATTTTATTAATAAATAAAATTAATAATTCTAATTACATTACTTCCTCGGCAATTATGTGTTTTTGAGTAATGTTACCATTAAGGCTCGCAATGTTTGAAAGTGTATCGACAATCTTTGTTTATATTTTCATTGTATGCATATCCTACCCTTTATTGCAGGACATATTGTATAATACTTTCTTCCTTCAGGTTTTTTTTTCACCACATCAAGTCAGGTTGAGAAAGAATTATTGGCTGGATCCATCCTATGGCTAAGAATTGATTTGAATCTGGGGTCTTCCCACTCCTAACCCAAAACTGTATCCAGATTCCAGGCCCTCTGAGTGTTGCTGTTTATGTTTTATCCCAATAACTGGAAGCAGTTGGGGTCTGGATGGGATGAGATGGATCCAGCTCAAATCAAGCAAGACTGAGTGGCTGTGTATAATTGGAGCCTCCAGAGACCAGTTCTTCCATCTGCTACTCTGGTGCTCAGACCTGGTGTTCACTCTGGAAATCCTTCTAGTTTAATGACTCCTGTTCCTTTAGGTGATGCATTAGTTGCACCCATTCTTGGACCAGGAGGACTTGCTCAGTGTCATCCAGGCCCTTGTAATCTCTTGCTTAGATGACTGTAACACACTCTCCATCAGGGGTGTCAAACTGCCAGCCTGCGGGCCAGATGCATCATAGCGAAAATGCAGCCACCTCATTGCCGGCAATGGCAAAAAAAGTCACGCTATTTTGCGACACGTCACGTGACGTTGCGAATTTGACACCCCTACTCTACATGGATCCTTTGAATAATGTTCAAACTTCAAATGCAGCTGCACGGTAGTAAATCGTGCTGTATAAATGGCATATGCAAGACCACTACTGAGTGAGCTGCACTGGCACAGGTGTGTTTCCAGGTACAATTTAAGTTGCTGATCATCCCCTTTTGAAGCCCTAAGTGGCTTGGACTAGGCTACCTTAGGGGCCATCTTTTTCCAATTAGTCCAATTCAATCCAGCAAATTTGGCATGTTGTGGATCCCATCAGCTACATAGAGCCAACTGATGGGAACTACAAGATGGGCCTTCTCTGCTATAGGTCCTGCTGTTTGGACTCATTCAGAGATTAAAATGGACCCAATCATTTTGACCTTTCATAATGGTTTAGAAACTTGGCTATGTACTCTGGCTTGGGGCTTGGAATGTGCCAAGGGCCCCGTTTCTTGGCTTTTTATTAGCTGATTAGAAAAGAGAGAGAGAGATATACTTTTGTAAACTCTTAATGTAGCTTACCACTTTCTCCAAAAGTACATAAACAGAAGACAATTTAAAGACTGTAATCCTAAATCCGTTTAAGAGTCAGAAACAGTGATTTATAAAACCGTGTATCACAACAGTGAAATATCTAAAAGTGCTGTACACAGCAATCCACAGTTTGTGTAAAGTGTAAGTCCTGTCGTGATATTTGTAGGATTCTAGATATATTTCAGATCATTTGATCCTTTTCAGGTCTGAAAAAGAAAGTTGACATTACAATCTCTACCGATCTACAGTCTCTACCAATTTACATGAAGTGAGCCCCAGTGAACACAGTGGCATTTTTTCCTGAAAATCTTTACCAACTAAAATGTCATCTTTTTTAAAAAAAAAAAAGATGTATTGCTTTCTTCTTTGTTGTTAGGTTTTTTGTTTTGTTTTTTTGCATAGTTATATATTCTACTGCTAGTGTTGTCTTTATCTACTGCAAACCACTCTGATCTTTTGAAGTTGGGTGGTGTGGAAATGTAATGAAAAATAAATATCTACAGATGTGTTCAGATAAATCTTCCAGAGATAGGTTGCCAATAGTCATATATGTAATTTGCTAGGAATCCCTTTTGTGTTCCTCTGAGAAACCAAATTGACAAGGATTGATCTGAATCATTAAGTCTGTTGAGAAGGACCAAATCATGCAAATGTTTAGGCAGCAAAGTGGTTTTGTGTCTGCACAAAACTTTCAAATTAGCAGATGAAAATCATTGGTTTGTTTAAGAGCATTCAATCATGGGGATTAGGAACAGAAAGACACAAAGCAAATTATTCTGTCATTTATTTATGTAGAGTAGTGTTTATGCAACGTGCTACAAGTCCTTTAACTAATTTCCAGGAAGTTAACATTTTCAATTTCTTTTTCTTCTGGCTGGATCATGACAAGCAGAAAATCAATGGGAAACATTTTCACCAGCAAACAAAAAGCTGCTATTCTGTACTGCTTATATCGGTTGATTAGAAACTAGATGGTTACTTGGAGTTAGTTAGTCATTCTTATAGTTCAAACTTCCTCACAGACAGAGGCGTCCATAAAAATATCAAAAGTCAACATGGTTGCTATTGCACGTTCAATACAAGTAAAAAAAAAGATAAAGGTCTTTGGTTGTGTGGTTCTAGATGACATGTTGACTTTCTTGATTCTTCCTGCAGATACCTCTTTTATGATCAAAGTCCCATGCAATCATAATGTACAGCTCAAATTTAAAACTGGCAGGACCACCATCTTCCTTTTTTGTAACCCCTTACATGAATGCTCCTCCGATCTCTATAGAGAGGCATATTATACAATAAAAGACATGTTGCACAGATTCAACTTCTGCCCATTTCTTAACTAAGTAAGCAGAAGATATTCACTCATCGTGTTTCCTTTGAAATATATTTGAAATGCATCATGAAAGCATATTCTCTTTCAAACCAAGGGGGGGGAATAGAAGACACTCTTTTTTTTCTGCAAAGCGCTAATTTAAACTGCATAGTCCTTTTATATGTATGATAGACCCCCACCCAGTGGTGGGATTCAGATGGTTTGCACTACTTTGGCAGAACCGGTAGCTAATTTTTTGTTGCCCAGGCCCAGAATGGACTTCAGGAAGCAGCATCCACACAGAGAACCGGTTGTTCACATATTTGAATACCACCACTGCCCCAACCCATTTATACATGTAATTCTATCTTTTTAAGTAATTTAAGCAATTTCTTGGCACTTCAGCATCCCCAGTCCTGTATTTTATACAGTGTACCTTTCCTTGGTTTATGGGAAAGCCAAATTTCACTTAGAATGGATGGTAGACTTAGTTAAAGAGTTAAATGATAAATAACATGGCCAGGCACACATTTGGATTAAGCAGGCAGTTTAGCCTAATAAGTAATTCAACTACTTATTTTGTCTTTGAAAATTGGCTGTGATTGATTTTGAAAACACTGAGTAAATGGCTGATCCACAAGAGACGAAGTCCCCTTAATAACTGGCCTTGCAAACATGAACATTGATAGAACATTAAATCTGAGAGTCCAAGGGGGTTGGATTGATAAGAGCCTTGGTGGAGCAGTGGGCTAATGCCTCCTTAAGTAACACCAGCTGCCTGCAATTAGTGCAGGTTCGCATCCCACCAGGCTCAAGGTTGACTCAGCCTTCCATCCTTCCGAGGTAGGTAAAATGAGGACCCAGATTGTTGGGGGCAATAAGCTGACTTTGTAATAATGCCGCTTGGGTGTGTGTGAAAGCCCTAATAAGCAGGCATATACATAGAATGAAGGCTACTGCTAAGCTTGTAAGCCGCCCTGAGTCTTCGGAGAAGGGCGGGATATAAATGGAATTAAAATAAATAAATAAATAAATAAATCTCTGAAATGGATCCTGTAAATTTTCCCACACTGACCTTTGAAATTAATAAAATCAGTCCCATGATGTTTTGTTGGAAGTAGCTTTTTGAAGACTATCGAAGAGGTACTTTTGTTTCAAATTTTGGATAGGATTGGCTACTCAGGATTAGTTTGGATGGTAAAAATAACTTCGGTTCATGTGCCTTTCAATCATGTTGAAATGCCTGCTGTTCCACTTCAGTTTGAGAGATCAAGATCGAATGACAGTGTTCTGAGTCTTGAATCTAGATTGCCAGAAGCTTCTATTTATTTATTTTATTTATTGAGCAAATTTATATAAGTTACCCAACTCATGCATAGATTACTCTGGGTAGCATATTACAGCAAAGGGTGAGGCTACAAAGTGTATGTGTGGGTATATGTGTGGTTCTACCAGAGCCATACTACATCTTGGTTAGCTTACTGATAAAACCTGATCTAAAAGACCTTCTGAGTACTTGGCAATTCTAGATATATGTTTTCTAGTTATAATGCTTTGTATCATTTGATGATTGGGGAAGTGAATGAATTGTTTCTGAAGTAGATCACAAAAATTTATACTGAACCAAGACTCGTAACTCATAGTTCTGAGCAAGAGCTTTCCCTTGTAGCCTCTGAAGGAAATGTTCCTTTTTGTCTTCACAGAGGGTGTCGATTATGGGCCAATGTTTATGCAAGAACCTGACCACGTGATCTTCCCCATGGATTCAGAGGAGAAGAAAGTGTCCCTCAGTTGTCAAGCCAGAGGAAATCCTGCCCCAGCCTACAGGTAGCTAACATGAATGAACCTTTATTGTCAAAGTACAACCATGTATACATTGAGATTGGCTGAGCCTCCCTTCGTGCCCCCACCCCCAACTTACAGTGACACAAACCCTCCATCTTATTACACCATGTGAGCTAATTGCACAACACACCGGCCTCGCAAGTCAATCATGCATAAAGTTTATAAAATTATATCCCGTTCAAAAGCCTAACAGCCCATGGATAAAAGCTGTTCTTCAGCCTGTTGGTACGGCTGGCTATACTCCTATATCTCCTACCCGATGGTAAGAGAGTAAAGAGATACCATCCAGGTTGTGAGTCATCTCTGAGAATTTTCCTCACTCTTCCAAAGTAGCGAGCCCTGGCGATGTCATCCAGTGGTGTCAGGGGACAGCCCACAATGTCTTGTGCTGTGCTCACCACCCTCTGTGATGCTTTCCTGTCCGCGGCTGTCAGACCAGCATACCAAACCACAATACCATACGAGATGACGCTCTCTATAGTAGACCGGTAAAAGAGGGTCATAAGCCGTTGTTCTACCCTGTTCTTCTGCAAGACCCTGAGAAAGTGAAGCCTCTGTTGGGCCTTTCTGGCCTCCTGGGTTGTATTAACTTTCCAGGTCAGATCTTCGCAGAGGTAGACTCCCAGAAATTTAAAGGAGGAAACTCTCTCCACACAGTCCTCCCCGATGTAAAGTGGGGCAGGTTCCTCCTTTTTCCTCCGGAAGTCTAGCACCATCTCTTTCATCTTGCCAATGTTCCGGATGCATATTGTTGTCACAACACCATATGGATAGTTTTTGTACCTCCACCCTGTATGCTGTCTCATCCCCACCTGTAATAAGACCCACCAACATGTTTTAGCAATGGAGTTGAGCTGTCTATTTTGATTCCAAGTCAGTGTAAAGTACTTTTTTACTTGCAACCTTTCTAAGCTAAAGGCCAGAAAAAAGTGATCTCATCAATGGCATCAAAATTTCTTTTCCGCCGTCTGTGTCTTCTTGAAACTTATTGAGCTATTTTTTTGTTTTCTTCCAAGGTGGCTCCGGAATGGAACTGAGTTAGACATAGAAAGTGATTACCGTTACAGTGTGATAGAAGGAAGCCTTATTATCAACAATCCCAGTGAAATAAAAGATGCTGGGCAATATCAGTGTTTTACCACCAATGTCTATGGTAGCATTTTGAGCAGGGAAGCCACACTTCAATTTGCATGTAAGTAACAATTTTGCTATCCCACTTTATTACCACTTGGATAGAGTTAATGAAGTCATATTGAAACAATGCAAAAAAGTCTAATTGCATCATGAGGAGCCAGACAATTATATTCATATCTATAAATATAGGAATTTGCCACATACAGGTGGTCCTTGACTTACAACCACTCCTTTAGCAACACTGCAAAAAAAAGTGACTTATGACCATTTTTCATACTTACAACCATTGCAGCACCCCTGTGATCACATGATCAAAATTCAGATGCTTGGCAACTGGCTCATATTTATTACGGTTGCAGTGTCCTGGGATCATGTGATCAGCTTTTATGAGACAAGCAAAGTCAATGGGACTTAACCATGTTTCCAACTTAACAACTGCAGTGATTCACTTAACAGCTGTGGCAAGAAACGTCACTTAACAACTGTCTTAACAATGGAAATTTTAGGCTCAATTTTGGTTGTATGTCAAGGACTACCTCGTATTTCACTATTTCAGTGCAGAATACTTTTGTCTGTTTATTTTCTGTATTAAGCATCTCTCCATTGGTCTGCCCAAATGTCCAGATCTGAAAAAGCCCCAAGAAGTATATGATGTTTTCCTAGGATTTAAATAACCTCCTGATGTTTTCCCCTGAACTCAGTTAAAGTGTGAAAAGCTAGAGAGGCAATAGACAGATGTAAATGAAGAAAGACAAACATAAATGTCCCTCAGCTTCCCCCCTAATTAATGAAATTCAAAACTCCTTGATCTGCCCACAAGAATTTAACTGATTGTTCATTTTGCCCCTTTGGGCAAAAAATAAAAGCAAATTATGTTCCATCAGGGGATTGTGAACCAAAAACACAGAATACTTTTTGAGCTGTTCATCAGATCTGCTGAAGTGAGGAGTCCAAGCAATATTGGGGGACCAAACCAGACTTTTAACGAAAGAGTTAATGACACAAAGTTGACATTAAGACTGAAAACAAGGACAAAGAAATCGTTCCCCAAGTTATTTTTACTTTCCTTGATTACAAATCCCAAAGTTGATGATTTTGAAAAAAGAAATTATTATACACCAGCATTATAGAGCAAGAGACTGCCAAGCTGACAAAAGTCAAAAGGTTTTAGGCTACCTCAACAGGCCTCATCTAACACAATGGGTTTTTAACACAACTGGAATTGCTAATTGATGAGATACCTCCTCAGTCTATCTGCCTCACTGGTGACCTGCATTTGCATAATAACATTTTCTCCTCACCAAACCTACCTCATCCCAATTTAAATCTTACATCAGTTCAGGCACTGCATGAAGCTGACAAAGTGAGCTTATGCCTTTTAATAAAATTTGTTACTGGCTTTAAATAAAACTTAAACAAACAGATCAGGCCAGATTCCTTTTCATCATGCTTGTCCTTGTGAGGAACAAAAAAATTTATAACCCAGCCTGAGAAAATAGATTTTTGCATCAAGACCTTGGCACTAGGGTGCAGACAATGAACTTTCTTGCTAACAATTTAATAAGCACATTCGATTACAACTGATCCCTTATTAATTTGGATAAATCTAACAATCCTACTGAAATATTGTGTGTATCATAATGAATCAACGGATGAATCAACATAATAACATATTAACTAAGAAAGAAAAATACAACAAAACCCACTGTTTTATAATAATACATATATAAAACAATGGGCTTCATTGTACTTTTCTGTCTTAGATAATTTTGGTCTTAGCAAGAGCCTTGGTGGAGCAGTGGGCTAATGCCTCCTTAAGTAACACCAGCTGCCTGCAATTACTGCAGGTTCGAGTCGCACCAGGCTCAAGGTTGACTCAGCCTTCCATCCTTCCAAGGTAGGTAAAATGAGGACCCAGATTGTTGGGGGCAATTAAGCTGACTTTGTAATAATGCCGCTTGGGTGTGTGTGTGAAAGTCCTAATAAGCAGGCATATACATAGAATGAAGGCTACTGCTAAGCTTGTAAGCCGCCCTGAGTCTTCGGAGAAGGGCGGGATATAAATGGAATTAAAATAAAATAAAATAAATAAATAAATAATATGTCGATTCATTTGTTCATTAATTATACATCATAATAGCATTGTTGATTCTTAATGATAGATAAGTTGATTTTCTCCATGATGGCTTTTCCCTAACCCGGTCTTTCAAAGTTGCATTCAACACCACCCAGAGTTGGCTATAATAAAAAATAAAATAAACTGAATCAATCCACTTTGCTGTTAGTTGTCCCTTTCTCTTTCCTTCCACCTTTCCCAGAATTGGAGCTTTCTCTAGAGCAGCAAATATACCTTTTATTTCTTTGCCTTTCTTCTCTTGAACCAGAAGACATGTGGAACAACTTCATCGCATCTCTAAAGTTCCCCCAAATAAGAAATACCCTCTCAAGACATAGTAATTTGAGTTTATTGCCATGCTGACAAGGCATTTGAATTGATAATGTGACATCTCTGACTTCCCTCACAGCCTGCTGAGTGTAGAACCTGGAAACTGCAAGCCATTGATCAAAAGTTTAATTCTTGCAAATTTGTATCAGACACAAAATGAATTTAGAGCAAGAATCCCATGCTGTTCTCAGCTTTATCTCAATATTGCCACACAATGAAATTGATAGGGTACATTTAAATACACAGTGTGATGCTTTCTAGTGGATTTGGATGATTTGGGTGGTAATCTAAAATACATATTTTTTCTGAGATGGAGGAATCCATAGGACCCAGGATGTCAGCAGCAAGAATTCATATTAGAGACTAGAAAAGCCTTCATCCTCAGCAACAAAGGCCAGTTTTCCAAAGTGGAAAATGCATGGAGGAATTGGGCAACAATCTGCTGGAAGGATAGAGGCTTTGAATGGTTCTACATCCTCGGCCCAATCCCTTCAAATGGGAAGGAGGGAGGGAGGGAATAGGCCAAGTATTTGCCTTACTACTAAGGTAAAGGTAAAGGTTCCCCCGCACATGCGTGCTAGTCGTTTCCGACTCTAGGGGCCGGTGCTCATCTCCGTTTCAAAGCCGAAGAGCCAGCGCTTGTCTGAGGACATCTCCGTGGTCATGTGGCTGGCATGATTAGACGCCAAAGGCGCACAGAACGCTGTTACCTTCCCACCGTAGTGGTCCCTATTTTTCTACTTGCATTTTTACATGCTTTCGAACTGCTAGGTTGGCAGAAGCTGGGACGAGTAACAGGTGCTCACTCTGTTACGCGGCACTCGGGATTCGAACCGCCAAACTGCCAACCTTCTGATCGACAAGCTCAGCGTCCTAACCCACTGAGCCACAGCGTCCCATGCCTTACTACTAGGTCCTGTTTTTAAAAAGCAATCAATCAGAATAGAGCTGGAAGGGACCTTCGAAGTCTTCTAGTCCAACCCCCTGTACCTGTCTATATCTGTCTATGGAGATTCTCAGTCATCCAGGTCAGGGCTGGCCCAAATGTACTTTTTCATGAGACAACTGGACTTTCTTTTTTCTCTTTGAAAACATTTCACTTCTCATCCAAGAAGTTTCTTCAGCTCTGACTGTCAGAGCTGAAGAAGCTTCTTGGAGGAGAAGAGAGACATCTTCAAAGAGAATAAAGAAAGTCCAGTTGCCTCATGAAAAAGCATATTTGGGAGACCCTATACCATTTCAGACAAGTGATTGTCCAGTCTTTTCTTAAAAACCTCCAGTGATGAAGCACCCAGAACCTTTGATGGCAAGCTGTTCCACTGATTAATTGTCCTCACTGTTAAAAAGTTTCATTTAATTGCAGGTTGCTTCTCTTATTGATTAGTTTCCATCCATTGTTTCTTGTCTTGCAATCTGGTGCTTTGGAAAATAAGTTGACTCCCTCCTCTTTGTGGCAGCCTCTCAAATACTGGAATACAGTGATGATGTTATCTATTCAGTGTTGTCCAATTCTTGATGATTCTATGGGCCAGGTCTCTCCATATCTTCTGTATCTTCTGATCTTGCACTACTTCTTTGAGTGTTTTATGTTCAGGATGGTGTCAGCTTTGATGGTGTCCGACCACTGTGTTCTTTGGTAGCCTAATTTCCTTTTACCACTAATCTTTTCCAAGCATAATTGCTTTCTCCAGGGAATGAATGAAATGACCATAATAAGTGAGATGCAGCTTTGTGATTTTGTCTTCCATTGACACGTCTGGTGTTAAAAAACAGTAACAAATAGGAAACTAAGACGCTGCAAATCACCCATCTGCAGTGTTATTTCTCTATTTTATATATGTCTGTTAACCTCAAATAGGTTCAATGCACATGAACAATGCAGATGATTCCAGCTTAGTTTTTTGTTTTTTTGTTTTTTGGAAGGATGCCCAGTTGTCAAAAAGACAAACATACCTTAAAGGATTAGAGGGTAACTTGAAATGACTATTCATTTTAATGTAACATTCCTTAAACATTTTGAATTTCACCATCAACTCCCCATGTTTCTGGAACTATGAGATCCATGTGAATAGAGATATCCTCCCCAGTGGTATTGTAAATACGCAGCAAACCTAGATTTCATCAGAAATGACACAGGCAGTGACATGTTGACAGATTCTAGCATTATCTACTAGTAGTTAGTTAGTATTCCAATTCCTGACACCAATGCATACCCTGAATCAGCTTTTTCATCCCTGAAGACATTTATGCCTACACCTATTATACAGAGTTTCCATAGCTAGAGTTGATTGATTATGTGCCATCAAGTCAGTATAAACCCTTAGTGAGCAGATAGATAGTTTTTGTCTAAGAAAAGCTTTCTGTTAACTTTCTGTATTTATTACTGTTTGTTGTCATCTGGTGGACATCCAGAGTTTTAAAAAAACAGATTTGTTCCCACAAAGTATCATCTTCTCCTTCTCCTTCCTTCTCCTTCTCCTTCTCCTCTCCCACTTCCCTCCTCCAACTGATCTCCTTTTTAATTGCACTATATCATTATAAGCAAGACTATAGTAAACCGACAGCTAAGAATAAGTTTCCCCTTTATTCATATTGTCTTCTTTGGAACATCCTAAAAACTAGTCCTTACTACCTTATTGGGTCCGGGGTATCTGAGGGAACACCTGCTGCCGGCATCAAGTTCCCTTCGTCCTGTGCGCTCCCACAGGGAGGGCCTTCTCAGGGTGCCACCGGCAAAGGATTGCCGGCGGGCAACACCCAGGGGGAGGGCCTTCTCTGTGGGCGCACCTCCCCTCTGGAACCAGTTACCCGTAGAGCTTAGGACTGCCCCTGATTTTCGTTCGTTCCGCCGGGACCTGAAGACCTGGCTCTTTGAGCTTTCCGGCCAGGACTGAGGATTTTTTTAATTTTTTTAACTTATTGTAATTGGGTTTTTAATCAGAGTTGTAGGGGTTTTAGATTTTAATTAAGGAAAATTTAATCTATTTTGTTATTAATTTTTGTATTGTAATGTTGTTTTAATTGCCTTGTGAACCGCCCTGGGTCCTACAGGAGAAGGGCGGTATATAAGTTTAATAAATAATAATAATAATAAGAGTCATATTGTTGTGAAAAGCATTTCATGCATGTGTATGTATATGTATATGTAATGTATATGTATATGTGTGTGTATGTATGTATATGTATATGGGCCTAGCAAAGTATTCTAAATTATTTAACAAATACTTAACATATACACACATACACACACACACACACATACACACACACACACACACACATATATTTTCGTAGATTTTCACGGGTATAGGTATGTAGGTCTTGGCGTATTCGGGTCTTTTTCTGTGTAGGATTGAGGGTGTCTTGGCGATGTTTCAACGAGGTCCCACTCGTCATCTTCAGGCTTGTGTCTTCGGTTTTGTGTTCGCTCGCACAAGCACAAAACCGAAGACACCAGCCTGAAGATGACGAGTGGGACCTCGTCGAAATGTCACCAAGACACCCTCAGTCCTACACGGGAAAAGACTCGAATACGCCAAGACCTACATAGATAGATAGATAAATAGATAGATAGATAGATAGATAGATAGATAGATAGATAGATAGATAGATAGATAGATGATAGATAGATAGATAGATAGATAGATAGATAGATAGATAGATAGATAGAGATAGGTAGATAGATAGATAGATAGATAGATAGATAGATAGATAGATAGATGATAGATAGATAGATAGATAGATAGATAGATATAAACCTCAGAAAACATATATATATACATATACATATACATATACTGTACATATACATATGTATGTATATATATATGAAATGACAATGTCCTGAATGGTGACATGGCAAATAAGTGGATATAATTGTATTCACTGACTTCAGTTTTTAATATTTTACCTTGTTTCCCTTTGATATGGCCCAACAGCTAATCAATAAAGACTTATTATTATTATTGTTACCTTGTTTCTTAAATGCTGCAATATGGTACAATGAGCAAAACATAAACCGTAGAAATAAACAAATTTGACTTCTATTCCTAAATAATAAACCAGTAAGCTTAAGAAATAAGGAGTAGAGTAGGATACATAGATAGGTTCTCTAAGAGGCTTTGGAAGAAAAGATGGTTTTATAAAATACATCAGTGTTGATGACAACCAAATGCTTTTGAGAGAGGGACTTTCACAGGTCACAGTCCTGTGGCACCTGGTATGAGTCAGCCACAATAGGTACAACTGGAGCATAGATCGTAGAGTGTGGTCTGCTGTCTGCATTCCAGAGACCATCTGTTTTAGATGTGCAAATAGAGGGGGGTTTTTTTTGGGGGGGAGTTTGCTTAGAGATAACTCGACTAAGCATGAAGCTGTCTGCAAGAACCTGAAGGTATTTAAGTGACACTAATAGCAGAATTTGAGAAAATACCCAAATGCTCAGGACGTGGATTTAAAATATTTTAAAATATTAACTACGCTAGGCAGATGCCAATATGATTACTGCAGTAACATGATGCAGAAGGATATTTTATCTGCTTTTCCTTGGCTCCAAAGCGTGTTTCCATTCACTTTCAGTCAGACCTCAATTGAATGGAAGTATCAGCAGGTAATTAAAATGAACATACTGATAAAGGAAGTATGTCTGAAATGATTAAGACTTGGTCAACTTTTAGGGAAAATATGACAACAGTTTTAAGAGACTAAATGTGGATCAATGATAAGTTATCAATATATAGCGATAACTCTACCAGTGGCATATATTTGTCAATACTTATCAGCTTCTATTCTCTGTCAGGCTCATGAGAATATCCATAATTACATGCCCATGAGACGCAAGAGGCACCTTGGTGAGATAGCTCTTGAGCAATCAAGTCAATTACACCAGAATGATTCAGATCTACAACTGCTTAGGTCAACACTTTTTGCCGAGGGCATGAGCATAATTCACTTAAGCCCAAAGCCAATACTGCCACGACTATGTCTTTTGAAAGAAGAATGAAGTGCAATTAAAGTGATGCCTAGGAAAAAAAAATGGTGGCATAGCAATGCATGAAATTCAATCAGGAATTGTAAAAATTGTGCTGATAAGACAATGTGCACATCTACTTTAGGGAAGATCAATGGAAAACAGGAAAATATCTCCATGAAAAGAAGGGATTAGTCTTATTTTTCCTAATGCAATAAAGGAGAGTGGCTTCATTTGCAATTCATTAGATGTATTTAATACACATGTCTGACAATGAATAGGACTTATACCCAGTCTGGGATGGTTTGTTAATTTGCATGCTCATGATCACTCTCTTGTTATAATGAAGTAAAATGTCTTCTGTTCATAGATTATTTTGTTGTTTGAGGTTTTTGTATGACTGTATGATTTAGATGCTGCTCTCCAAATCTCTCCAGCAGATTTCTCAATTTCACTTTCTTCCCCCAAGTTTATTCTGTTGATTGTTTCTGGCTCCTTAAATCTATTTTCCATTTAGGATACAGAAAGACAAGTACCGATTAGCTATAACTCATATCTCCCTTTGCCAATGGTTGCAGCATAATAACTATTCACTGACAGGCAGGATAAGAAGTCCTCAGTGACACAGACAAATAAATCAATGGGTACTGGGAGACAGCCTTTATGCTGCATGTTTCATCCTGAATACTGCTGACAGTTTGCTGGAGTCCTTGGCATCACCTGCAAACTGCTTTTAATGAGCCTTACTGTCTTTGATGGGTCATGATAATTACTACATACATTACACCCAGTCCTGTTTGGCTAGTAGGTGTAGTTCCATAGGTAAGTACCCCTTTTGTTATCAACAGATGCATCCCATAGTTTCACTGGGACTAACTCTTGGTTAGATCTCTGCATCCAGATTTATCTCTGCTGAAGGTAACTTCCCATCTTGAAGTGGGACCATGAATCTTTGAAGCACAGTAAAAAATAGGTGTAGCATGCAAGGTATTCAAGGACAAGACATACGGACAAGCACATGCTAATAGTTACTATAGATGAGTCTTCTTTGTAGGAGCAGGTAGTGTCATGACACTGTTGGAACATCAGCTCCATGAATCTTCCTTATCTAGGAATTCTAGCATGAAATTTGGAGAGGATTCAGTCTGCAGACACCTCTGCTTTCTATCTCATACTCTTCATGAGTTCATACTTTTTCATTTAATTACTAGGGACACGGTGGCTCAGTGGGTTAGGACGCTGAACTTGTCGATCGGAAGGTCAGCAGTTTGGCGGGTCGAATCCCGAGTGCCACGTAGCAGAGTGAGCGCCTGTTACTCGTCCCAGCTTCTGCCAACCTAGCAGTTCGAAAGCACGTAAAAATGCAAGTAGAAAAATAGGGACCACTCCGGTGGGAAGGTAACAGCATTCCGTGTGCCTTTGGCGTCTAGTCATGCCGGCCACATGACCACGGAGATGTCCTCGGACAAGCGCTGGCTCTTCGGCTATGAAACGGAGATGAGCACCGGCCCCTAGAGTCGGAAACGACTAGCACGCATGTGCGGGGGAACCTTTACCTTTACCTTATACTCCTTTTGGATATATATATTTGGTCTATCTTTAACTTTTTTTCTCACCATACCCACTATGATGTGTTATGGATAGGAAGAAAGAGCTCTTTGCCACTGTTGATTCTGTATGGCACAATTATAATAATTAAAACACCCACACAGAATCCAAATGCTAATTCCAAAAATCTTTTTGCAACAAGATTTCAAAAGAATATACAGGGTGTGCAGAATAATATAGTTGGCCAGCTAAAAAAGACTGTGCTAATGGAAAATTAATGGAGGTACAATAATTAGATCTATTAGATAAATATATTTATGGAGTTAGTTGCCTTTTTCTTTTTGTTACCTTGTCCTGTACCTTGCAGAAATAGGACACAGGTGGATGTTGACTGGATGCATTTTTCTTAGGTATATTTCTGCTAACAATGTTGTTCATTAAATAATATGTTAAATAATGCCAATAGTAGAACTAATTGATCAGATAGATTTGATAAGGGGGCAGAGGTTTAAAATAGAAGCATATTTCTGCACATATTTATAGCTATGGGTGTAAAAACATAAGAGGATTAACTTCACTAAGACTGTGAAATGATGTAAATCAGTGGTAAATCATGTCCCGTTTATGTTATTTTATTACACAATTTTGGTAGTTAATTGTAACCTTATGTTAACTATTTGGTGTGGTTTTTTCTGCTAATTGATCTTATTTTTTCTAAATCTCAGATTCCTCAGATCTGTCCCACTCCTGCACAGGCCCCCATAGGCACCCTTGATGCCAATGATGTAGAGCTGGCCATGCCCACCCAGTAGGCCATACGCACTCCAGCTGTGCCCACCCAGTAGGCCACGCCCACCCTGGCCATACCCACCTGGCCCCCCGAGGGCAACCACAGTGATGATGTGGCCCTCAATGAAATTGAGTTTGATACCCCTGGTCTACAGTATTCAGCATAGCTATCAAACATCAGAAACATTAGCAGCAATTCTATTTCAGTTGGTATTTTTCCATATAACTTCAAATCACTTGAGAGATATGTACTTTAGAGGAATGATGACAGCAATATTTTTAACTAAGTATTTGACAAAGTTTGTCAGAGTGCAATGGAAAACTGTAAACAATTAAAGCTTAATTTATTTGATAGCCTAAATTAATAGAATTTATGACTGCCTTTCCCAGCTTTTAGGATTAGTTACAAATGTACAAGAAAAATATATAACTAAAATATTTTGAACAGTGTTCATTGTTCTTAAAACAGTATTGACATATAGGCATAGGAGATACATATATTAATTTAGCAAAAAATGGAAAAGAAAGGTAGAACCAAAATGCAATGGTAAAGTATAGTGTGGAGATATACTATATCTTCTTCTATCATCACATTCACACATATGAACATGTTATATTTAGAATTGGGTAATCTAAACTCTAAAAGGAAAGTATAGCTCTTAATTAAAGCCACACATATTAATTACCTGCTTTAATATGTTATCTTTCATGAAATACGATTGTATCACAACATCAGATGTTCCAGGCATTGTTTGGATGACATTAAATTAATGAGTAAAAATAATAAGGCAGGAAAAGAGAATGCTCCTCCAATTAAATTTATCAGTAGGAAGAGACAATTCTTCTTCACAGAGACCCTTCCTCTTAGAAGTATTGGACTTCACTATATGTTTCTTTAAAACAAGGATCCTCATCCCCTAGGTCATGAACCTTTACTGGTCCATGGTCTGTTGGGAACTAGGCTGCACAAGCGGCAGGCAAGTGCATGAACCTTTATTTGTACATGTGCGGGATTCGGTTGTGTGTGCGTGCAATTATCTCCTCCCCAGCCTCCACTGCCACTACTGCTATTGGTCTACAGACCCAAAAAAGTTGGGGACTGCTGCTTTAAAACATATAAATTGATATCTTGTAATTGGAAGATCCAAGGAATTTTGTGCTTTGGGAGTGTCTTACCTTATATATAGGACAAAATAACCTTATGGAAGTCAATTTGTAGGAACATCTACCAATTTTGGAGGGATTGTTTCTGAAATTATAAAATACTTAGGTTAGACTGTCACGTTAGAGAAAGCTGCTTTACATGCATGACTTTCTCAAGTGAAAATAGCAATTAATTCTGCTGCTGATTTAGAACAGAAGCAAAGAGGAGGACCAGAAGATACTGCTTTTTAAGCTACACAATCTCTCAGCTTAACCAAGAACGTATATAACACATGTATCCAGTGCAAGCTAGCATATGAGATTAGGGGGACCACTAACATAACATAACATGTAAGAAACAGTAATTCTTGATTGTGGGGTAGAAGATGGTTGTATACATTGAACTATGGAAATTCCATTTAAAATTATTTGTGGAATAGTTCCATACTGTGGACCCTAACATTAATATTTTGGAGCAATGTTTTTTTAACATTCTCAGCTAAGGATGGGAATAAAAGGGATGGACAAAGTAATATATATAAAGATAGTGTGGCTTAGGAGAAGACTGGTTCCTCAGTCTTTATGGTTTATGTCTGAGTAAATACAATAAAAGATGTCTTTCCTTGGACTGAAAGAATGAGGAATGGAAGAACTGAATTCTAACCTCAGACATTGATCAACTCTTTTGTTTTCCAAACAACTGTAATAAAATGAGCTAACAGATGTGAACCAGTAGATTATGAAAACTGCAGTAAAGCCTCATTCTCAGTACAGCTATAAGAGAAGTGAACCCCAAGGGAAAATTGCAGCTTTCTCAGGGTACCTTTTGTAGGAAAACATCAACAAGGATTCACATTTTCAGGCAAACTAAATATCCATAATCCTTACGAAATTAAATTCATGATGAAGACAAAGAGAATTTATGGATACTGGCTCTTACCTCAGGACAATTTTTTCCTCTTCTAACTGAGAAAAAACCTTCAACAACTCTGAAACAGATAACAAAAATAGCTTGTATCTTTTGAGCATGCACTGTATATATTTATTTATTTTAGAATTTGAAAACTACGCATTCTCAAAAACTCTTCAGAGAGCGGAGGTATACTGTGGCCCTTCAGATGTGCATATTAGCCTTCCTTCCTTCCTTCCTTCCTTCCTTCCTTCCTTCCTTCCTTCCTTCCTTCTTTCCTTCCTTCCTTCCTTCCTTCCTTCTTTCCTCTCTCCCTCCTTGTTCCCTGCCTCCCACCATTCCTTCCCTCAGAATGTCATGATGGCACAATTCCCATTTGTAACACAACATAATATAAGCTTGAGAAGTCTTAGGGCCTTGAAGATTCTCAGTCATCAATATCTTATCCCATTTAAATCTGTCCCAGAGCATTTGGGGGAAATTTGGGATTTCCTTCTTATGTGGAGTGAACAAGCTCAGAGGCTGATAAGGATGTAAGACAAGAATGTCAATTTGTAAAAAAAAAAAAGGTAAAGATTCCCCCGCACATGCGTGCTAGTCGTTTCCAACTCTAGGGGCCGGTGCTCATCTCCGTTTCAAAGCCAAAGCTTGTCTGAGGACGTCTCCGTGGTCATGTGGCTGGCATGACTAGATGCCAAAGGCGCACGGAACGCTGTTACCTTCCCACCGGAGTGGTCCCTATTTTTCTACTTGCATTTTTACGTGCTTTCGAACTGCTAGGTTGGCAGAAGCTGGGATGAGTAACAGGCGCTCACTCTGCTACGTGGCACTCGGGATTCGACCCGCCAAACTGCCAACCTTCTGATCGACAAGCTCAGCATCCAAAAAAAGATGGTTAGATACTTCTACAACCCATGGTCATCAGAGTATATCCTAAATATTTATTACATCTATATTTTACAGACCATCATTTTTATTTCACTGTTCCTCCTATGACAAGTATAGCTGTTTGAAAACTTTCTGACATTATGTCTCTGCCATCAAATTCACATTGAGACCGGACTGGAATTGTGTAAAATCAATCTCAAAATAAGATTGTAACTCGTTACATTTCAATATGTATTTTACTTCAGCATATAACTTTATTTTATTGCATGCATTTGTTACTTAGTACAGTGAGACAACATCACATTGGATATCTTTGCATGGCTAAATAAGTGAAACAATTTTCATTAATCTGCAAGCAGAGCATCTTGTGGTCGTAATTGAGAAAATGTTATATTTACAGATCGGTAAGTGAGAAGAAGTACAAAATAATTTTTGTGTTAGTCATTTCAGCTTTTGTGATGTTGCAAGAATTCTTACATTTAATTATGATGGTAACTGATTTTGAGATCAGTGGTCTGTGACAAGACAAAATTATCAAGTGCTTAATAGTCTGTTCCACTTAATTAGTGACTTTTATATATTACACAGGCTTTTTAAAACGCCGCACTCATTTAAATAGAATTGCCATTAATATATTACTCTTTTAGTTGCTTTGATAATGAAAATGTACAACCTCTGTGGCAAATGAGTAGAATCATAAATTAAACATAATTTAAAATTTAAAAAGTCTGTAAGTTAGCAAATGCAAATACAAAAGATCGAAGAAATATTGAAATGATGGCTTTGGTTTAAGCCCATTAACACTAAGACACTGAGCTAAAGATGTCTTACCCACTTAGCAGATGTTGCTTCCACTTTCTAATTATGACAGATAACTCTTAAGCAAAAAAAATAATGGAAAAGATTTAGCTATTTGAGAAATCCTAATAAACAAAATGAATAAAGGAGTCTGGTAAGATCACATCTAAGCATTGTAACGTGTATTCCACACTACACCCTTAGAGAGTTTTCAGTTACTGTACTTCTTATACCAATATCACAGATAGCACTTTTATTGGGTATAAGGACAGAGTTGCTTGTGTGTGTATGTGTGTGTGTGTGTTTATGTCTATGTATATCAGATATTTACCATTTGTTGCAGACAAATTAATACTAATTGTTCAAGAAATGTTCATACTGTTCTTGAAATGATTTCTGGGGCTTTCTCTATGAAAATGTACTATTGAGGTATGACATATGATTGGATCATTCATTCATTCATGCATTCATTTCCTACAGTTTAATGTCCCTTCTTTCTTCCAAAAACTCAACATATTAGTTATTAATATTATACCTTAGCCATGAAAGCCAGTTGGGGAACCTTGAGTCATTCACTCTGTCAGCCCAATCCACCTCACAAGGTTGTTGTTGTGAAGAAAATAGGAAGAGGAAGGTGTGTGGGGTATGTTTGCCACCTTGAGTTATTTGTAAAAATAACAAAGGCTGGATATAAATACATATATACATACATACTTCAGTGATATGGTGAGTTTCTATGCCAAGATTTCACTTGAACCTGGGCCTTTCATAGTCCTGGCCCAATATCTGAATGACAACATTTTTGTTATTAAATTGTTGTTTTTGTTAGTTGCAAAGTCATGTCCAACCCATCGCGACCCTATGGACAATGTTCCTCCAGGCCTTCCTGTCCTCTACCATCTTCTGGAGTCCATTTAAGCTCATGCCTACTGCTTCAGTGACTCCATCCAGCCACCTGATTCCTTATTGTCCCCTTCTCTTGCCCTCAATCTTTCCCAGCACTAGGCTCTTCTTCAGTGAGTCCTTCCTTCTCATTAGGTGACCAAAGTATTTGAGTTTCAACTTCAGGATCTGGCCTTCTAAAGAGCAGTCAGGGTTGATCTCCTCTAGGACTGACCGATTTGATCACCTTGCAGTCCAAGAGACGCATAGGAGTCTTCTCCAGCACCATAGTTCAAAGGCCTCAATTCTTTGGCGCTCAGCCTTTCTTATGGTCCAGCTTTCACTGCCATACATTGCAACTGGGAAGACCATGGCCTTGACTATACGCACTTTTGTTGGCAGGGTGATGTCTCTGCTTTTTAGTGTGCTGTCTAGATTTGCCATGGCTTTCCTCCTGAGGAGCAAGTGTCTTTTAATTTCTTGGCTACAGTCCCCATCTGCAGTGATCTTGGAGCCCAAGAAATAAAATCTGTCACTATCTCCATCTATTTGCCAGGAATTGAGAGGGCCGGATGCCATGATCTTGGTTTTCTTAATGTTGAGTTTCAAATCCACTTTTGCACTCTCCTTCTTCACCCGCATCAAGAGGTTCTTTAGTTCCTCTTCAATTTCTGCCATTAGAGTGGTATTATCTGCATATCTTAGTTTGTTGATATTTCTCCCTGTTATTAAATATAGCCTATTAAAGCATTAAATATATAACGCTTTTCCCCAAATCAGGGAGCTAAGGCTTCAGAAGAAGAACAGAGCCCATGTTTGTATGCAAAAAGTGCTTGAATCGTTTCCTGTATTCTCCCAGTTGGGTCTCCCATCTGAAAAGATGGAAAGCTGTAGCCAGTTAGAATATCAAGATATAGCATTCAGTAAGCTGGCTCACTACAAAGCAACCTCCTGCACTGCTGGCTTCTTTGTTCCACAAGTCAAAAAAGAAATATTACCATATTACAGAGCTATATTGTGTACCTGGAATGAATAGAAGCACTTTTGATGTTTAATATTATAACCTTCAGAGACTGTACAGTCCGAAATGTTATACATTTGTACTGTACATGCAAACTGTGGAGTCTCGATCCATGAATTAGATGAATAATAGAATAACAGAGTTGGAAAGTACCTTGGAGGTCATCTAGTCCAACCCCCTGCTCAGGCAGGAAACCCTATACCATTTCAGACAAATGGTCGTTCAATCTCTTCTTTAAAAACTCCAGTGTTGGAGCACCCACAACCTCTGGAGGCAAGCCACTGATTAATTGTTCCACTGATTAATTGTTCTCACTGCCAGGAAATTTCTCCTTAGTTCTAGGCTGGTTCTCTCCTGATTACTTCCATCCGTTGCTTCTTGTCCTGCCTTCAGGTGCTTTGGACTATAAGTTGCCCCTCTCTTCTTCAGATATTGAAAGACTGCTATCATGTCACCCCTAGTCCTTCTTTTCATTAAACTAGACATACCAAATTCCTGCAACCGTTCTTCGTATATTTTAGCCTCCAGTCTCATAATCATCTTTGTGGCTCTTCTCTGTACTCTTTCTAGAGTCTTAACTTCTTTTTTTTTATCGTGGTGACCAAACCTGGATGCAATATTCCAAGTGTGGTCTGATGAAAGCATTATAAAGTAGCATGAACACTTCATGTGATCTTGGAACAGTAAATTGTACTCCCTCATAATCTTTTTAAATCAATTTGTAAACTTATGAGTCTCCTATCTGGGAGCAGTTATTTATTTTATTTCCATACCGTGTCTTTGAGGACTTTGGGCATGATTTGGAAGCGTATCTGAAAGTTCCACATTTGGTATGAAGAGTGTAAAAGTTGCAAAGCTTTTTTAAAAGGGTCTTTTTAGCTTTCCTCCACCTTTCTTTCTCCTATACCTTATTCTCTGACAGATGTGGAAAGTACTGCCAAAAGTTTAACTTTTGTTTGCCACTATTCAAAATTCCTATTTCATTGAGAGAGCCTAGTTCAAAGGCTATTTGAGAGCTGAATGGTGCCTACACTGATGCCGGAAGTGAATCCTATGTGATATTCTTAGTTTACCCTATTCAACCCTAATTACGGAACTCTAATTTAGAAATCTTCAACTGTAAAAACAATTCTTCTCCATTGATTTATTTGATTGCTGCCAACCACTTTCTAAAAAGTGCAATCATTTTCTTAAAAAGCTGACAGATTTCTGAGGACTGGAAAATACAATTTTGTACGTTGTTTGTTCATCCAGGCAAAACTCTGCCATCTTTTAAAATGAGGGTAATGAATATTAATAATTCTTTTGCTATATGTTAGTTTGAGATTTGTGCTTACATTATCAACTCCAGAAATATCTAGACCTGTTTATTCTTAGTTATTTATGCACCATAAGATTTTCTCAAACTGGGATTTTATTCTCATAGACTGGCCTCTGGACCTATTTTTGTATGTAGATAATAAAGCTCAGGTAAGTTTAAAACAGGATCCTTGGGCACCACTATGTACTATAGAGAGAAAATATAATCAATAATGACAGAAACAACAATAAATAAACCTGACATCTGCCACCTCTCCTGGAAAATTGATGGTGTCTGCATTAATTAATCTAAGGTGTTTAGTTACATGGATATCTGTTCATGCTTCAACCATTTGGGGAAAAAAACAATTAAGATCTAGCCCTATCTGGGCTGATAGTACTACAAATAGTATTCCAAATTATGCAAAGTGTAACGGTACTTATCATGGCTGCAATTAAAAAACATGACAGAATAAAGCTATGAACTACAGTATTTGACTTTGTAGCACCCAGATCTGTAATGACCATTTATTTGGTTCTGTCTGAAGTTGTCCAGTCTGTTCCTAGCTCCTTGGTAAGGCTGGAATCTGGATTAATGCACATAGAGGAATGTATCTTGCTTTGCTACTCGAAAATGTGGCTTTGATTTAATTTTCTTTTAGAGCTTCTTGGCCTCCTTAACCTTCTAAAGCAATTTCACATCATCATGGATGACTGGCATTAATTCAAAACTAACATTTTGTAGCCTATATGCCCAATATCTGACTTCACTTGGCTTTGCGAAAAAGCTTACTCTGAGCTGAAACAGCAGATTTCTGACAGATAGATAGATAGATAGATAGATAGATAGATAGATAGATAGATAGATAGATAGATAGATAGATCTGCAGAAAGATTTTTGCTCTATTCCTACCATGTTTAGGTCGCATTTGCTCTGTAAACTTTCAACTGATCCTTTCTTTGCTAACATTTCGTGCATGACTCACAGGAAAGCTTTACTGTAACTACATTTCATCTTCTGCTGTCATCACTGTTGGAAGATTTAGTAATACTCCTTTCTCTCTGCCCAGGGGGAAGTTGAGTCTATTGTATATGTCCTTCTTCACTGTCCCTTTTTATGACATGATGTGAAGTTTTAATAAGCCCTTATTAATCAACTTCCATGGAAGTTGAGAAGAGAAAATTATTCTTTTCCTTTTAAGTGACAAGCCAATGGCTATTTGCAGATAGCCATGAGATTCTACTAAATTGCCATCCTTCTGCAGTAATATTATAGTTGTTATCGCTAAATGTACTATATGTGGGACATGAAGGTTCATATTTTTGGTGATGCATGCATTATATTCTTGGGCTATAAATAAAAATTAACCTAATCTAATGTAGCTGTTTATGTGAATATTCTGCATCAATTATGCAATGATCATACCCGCATGTGTGAATAATTCTTCAGGGGTTTTGGATCAAACAAGTAGCAGATAATTTCAAATAAGTGAAAGAGCAAAGAGGTCTGCTTAGAATTTAAATAGGAAGTTATATTTCCCAGGGAGATATACTACCTGAAGCTGGGAAAGCATAAATGATAACAAATTCCATCTTCACGTTTTGCACCTACCTATCAATAAATACATAAAGCCATCAGTTGTCATTATAGTGTTGTTGCCTCTAACATGCAAAAGTGGGGGGAAAAATCAAGAATTTCTGTTCAGGTTCTAAAGCAGACATATCAAACTGGCAACATCACTTGATTTCGCACAACGTATTGGAGCTTTTTTGCCATTGCCGGCAGTGGAGTGGGCGTGGCTTCCCAATGACGTGTCCAGCCCACAGGCCAGCAGTTTGACACCCCTGTTCTAAAGTATGGAATAGTTTACTTCACTTCTTTTTCAAACAAAAATTTTCAACAGTTAGGCAAACCCCAAACTGCATTTTAGAACTTACTGTAGATGTCCCTGTTTTCTTTAAGTTTGATCTGAGATAATTGCAGGAGTTATATGTTTATCTTTTTAAAATGTTGCTTCAGTTTGTGGATACTTCAAGCTGTGAGAAAGATATATCAAATCAAATCAAGATTTTACAAAGATTATAATAGATTGTGTACAAGCTTTAGGATTTATATTATAATGACTGGGAAAAGTTGGCTTCTGCTTCCACCCTTTGATATACAACTGGTAATGGAAATGTGATTAAGCAATGAAAAATTTACATACAAAACTCTTACAAGTTTCTTCTTTACTGCTTATGCAGTTTATTTGGTGAAGTCAAAATGTGCATAGCTTTTGTACTAATATAAGTATTATAGAAATTTTGGGGAAGGTTCCTTCAACATTTTCATCCATTAGTGCAATTAAAGGCAAAGTGGAACCAAATCTCAAAAAAAAAAATCATACATTTAAAGAAATGGTATGCAAATTTGGCATTTGTTTGCTTTAAAGCAAGGGTCTTGAAATTCAGTCCTTTTATCACTCATGGACTTCAACTCCCAAAATTCCTCAATCAGCATAGCTGGCTGAGGAATTCTGGGAGTTAAAGTCCATGACTCATAAAAGGGCCAAGTTTGAAGACCCCTGCTTTAAAGAGTGTTTAAATGTCTTAAATAACCTAAAGAGCCCCTGGGTGGAAAAGCAAAGCTGGATTATGCCAAATTAAATATACATTGATTGATCCAATCTTATTTCCAGTTGTTTGCCCTTGAGAAAGAGATATAACCACATAACTGGAGTCAACAGCTGCTTGGTTCCCTTCTCTCTAACCTAGCACAACTGGTTGAACTAGTTGTTATAATAGTAATGCTGAATTTGCATGCTTCCATCTTCATTCCATTTGTAACCGTGACACAGATAACATAAAAGCATTAAAATGGTATATGCTGTTCAAACGGACTTTCTTTTGCATCTGAAATATCTGAGCTGTCCTTTCTGAAACAGGTTTAGCCACCCATCAATAATATGAAGCTCTGTTATATTCAATCACATGTGCTAAAAGTTCAATGACAGCTTAGCTTATGTGAGTTTCTTTGGGATGTTGGCATTCTCTGAGTTTATGCTATACTGCTCAAGGTGTCAAAACTGTCAAAAACTGACCTTTCTACATGAGTGTAGCAGCACATGCTCCTCTTTACTCTAGGAAATATTAATATGAATGTTAGAGTTCACCCTTCATGTCACAATTCATTTCTTTGCACTGACATGCAGCCATTTTGTCATCTCAGCCCAGACCAAAATGACAGTCCAACATAAAAGCAAGGTTGACTAACTTTTGAAAATCGTAAGTGGCTTGATCAGACTTCTGCTTATATAGTCATACTTTCCTACCTCAGGATATGTGTATATTTTACAAACTAAGATGTTGTGAATCACCAGAACTAAAACCACAGAAAATGCACCCGTTTAACAATATGTCCAGTATTAGCCTGCCTTACATATCTATCTGGGCTAAGGAGACATTCAGGACAAGAAGGACTATAAGGATTCCTTGTTTGGCCTAGGATCTTCCCGGCACAACTGTGATTCTTGGTCTAGCAGTTCACAATAATAATGAAATAATGAAAACCAAAGAAACAATAAAGCCAAAAACCTGCTGTCTTAACCAATAATTCCCAGCCAGTTAGCTAATACCATTCCCAGGTTCCAACGTCACCCTATCCCAATGCTTGGAGGGAAAGCAGCCCTTCACAGCTTTCTGGATAGCAGTAGCATGTAAACTTATATACCATTCCAAAGTGCTTTTACAGCTCTCTCTTAAGTGGTTTACAGAGTCAGCATATTGTACCAACAATCTGGGTACTCATTTTTTCCAAGCTCCAAAGGATGGAAGGCTGAGTAAACTTTAAGCCGATCAGGATTGAACTCCTGGCAGTGAGCAGTGAGTTAGCCTGCAATACTGCATTCCACCATGGATGGTCAAACAGAGCTCCTATTTCTTAAGGGTAAGCTGTTCCACATGGCAAGGGCAACTAATGAAAAGATATGCTTTCTAGTAAAAAGTAAAGGTAAAGGTTCCCCCACACATGCATGCTACTCGTTTCTAACTGTAGGGGCCGGTGTTCATCTCTGTTTCAAAGCCAAAGAGACAGCGCTTGTCCAAGGACATCTCCATGGTCATGTGGCCAGCATGACTAGACACCAAAGGCGCACGGAACGCTGTTACCTTCCCACCATAGCGGTCCCTATTTTTGTATTTGCATTTTTATGTGCTTTCGAACTGCTAGGTTGGCAGAAGCTGGGACGAGTAACAGGCGCTCACTCTGTTACACAGCACTCAGGATTCAATCCGCCAAACTGCTGATCTTCTGATCAACAAGCTCAGCATCCTAACCCACTGAGCCACTGCATCCCTTAATGCTTTCTAGGTCCTACTAAATGGCAATATTTAAGGAAAAGGACCTGAAGCATGGCCATCTTATTTGACCAGGTGGCGTATCAGATACTCTCAGGGAGAGATAGTCCCATTAATAACATGACACTGTGCCATGTAGGACTTTAAATATGATACTCATCCCCTTGGATTATACATGTCATTACATGTCATATGGAAAACGAAGAGATGCCCAAGACTACAAGCACTGCCAAGTTCAGGAGCAGTTGTAGTTTCTGGATGGTTTTCAAAGGTTAGTCCTATATATGCACATTGAAGTACTACAATCAGCTTCCAGGAATCAGCAAAACTGGTAAACAAAATGAATTTGTGCAGGAGACATGAACCATAAGGAGCCAAGACCCCAAGATTATTTTCAACTGGGAGTAGATATAGGTACTTGCCCTGAATCCATTTCCAGAGAGGCATTTAGAAAAAAAAGGTTCCACAATTGAAAAATACCAAGCTAGATCAGAATTTTTCATTAGAGCTGGTCACAAACATTTTTTTTAGCAAAAACCTCTGTTGAACAAATTATCTGAAATCATGAAACAAATTATTTCTTTAGGGGAAATAAAACTTACCCATGGTTTATCTAGGCACAAACTTCCCCTTAATGATTACGTTTGTTGCTAGCTTAAATGTAATGAAGACCCTAAACTTTGGCAACTTGAAACAAGAGAATTAGATAAATTGCAGAGGTTATGAATTGAGGTTATGATATAACTTGTTATTTTAGCCAACATAGGGAATGAAGACTAAATATGAACTGATGACATTTTTAATCGATTAAATGTATTCATACTGTATGAAACCAGAGAAAATACAGAATTTTGGAAATATTATTGTGTCATGCAAGCCAAGACATACACACCCACACCCATCTATATAGAGGCACACATGTGATCTCCTTAGCCACCTCCTACTTAATAAGCACAAGAACACTTCTCTTTTTCCAGGACAACTGTAATGATATTTTTAATCTTTTGAAAGAAATACTTAGCTGCAAAGCTGCATTGTGAATATCCCAGTGAGACAGACAGACAGACAGACAGACAGACATCAAAATAGATCTCTGCCAACAGATCTAGCCTGTCATGACTGTTTATGTTGTTCTCAAGTAGGAGACACTAGCTGCTGTTGTGGGACAATTGGAAGAAGGCAAGCTCCCAACTTTATTGCAAACAGTAGATCATGGTGGACAGTAATGGAGGCAAGAAAGATAATATTCAGAATTATGGAAAGGTTGCTGAGTGTCTAATTCAAGTCAGTCACAAACTTTGGCTGTATGTAACCCAATACTTTGGCATGACTGCCAAAACCTCCAACTTCTCTCCCACCAGTTGTAGTGATTAGGCTAGAAGCTGGAGGATTATGACTTCCAGCCCCATCTTAGACACAAAGACAGTTGGGTAATCTTGGTCCAGTCATTCCCACAACCCTAGGAAGAATACAAAGGCAAAATTCTGAAAAATCTCATCAAGAGAACTGCAGGAATGTATCCAAACAGTTGCCAAGACAAGTCATAGACAAACGTAATTCGAAGGGAGGGAGGGACAGAGAGAACCAGAAAATTTTCAAAGGAAAAGAAGATCTGGTACAGCACTTGATACAATAGGCATACTGTTTTTATAGCACCCCATTAATCAGTGATTTGAATTATACCTCTTTGTTTCAATAGCTATGAACCAAGTCTAAGTTTCTCCTTAAATATGACATAGTTCTTCTCTTACTAGGGGAATAGTATCCCCCTCACTGTGGAGCAGAGGCAGCATTTCACATCTCTTCCTAAATAGGTTTTGAAAGGTAACTTTCATTTGTATCGACTGAGCATTTGAAGTGTCCATTGGATTTCTAGAAAACTAATAGGCAAACTGAGTTCTGAGGTAATAAGTCAGCCTCAGCTCTTGGTTTTACCACCAATTTTGAATGCTATTGCATTCATGTATCCCACATTGTGGGTGCTTTAGGGTATCCTTCAGTTAAAGCCAATTAGAAGATGTGTTATAAACTTCATTTTTTAACCATAGCAGTGATATATTTTCCCATAAGCTCATGAAAGGACAAATAGAGAAAGCACACTGAATGCAGGAGTTGGGTATTTTTCCAGCTGTGCCATTTGCTGTGCCAGGATGTGCCTGAACTGGGAATAATCTATGCAATTTATAATAGAAGCCTCACTTTCTATTATCTTAAGATCCACTTGGAAAGATAACTGCTTGTTGGCATTGCTAGAGTAGCTGTTGTTTCTGTTATTGCCTTTTCCCCTTTCCTGGCAAAATCCCAAACAGTTCCTAGGGGGAATTTTGAATGCATTTTATTGTTGGAAGTATTTAGAAGACAACTTGACAAGATATGAGGATTCTCCTCTTATTATGTCAGCATTTTCTTCTTTAGTAATGGCTACAAACAAACATTGAGTGTTGGGGAGTGATGCACTCATCTTAACACTAGTAATATGGCAATATTTATAACCATACAACATCTATCTATCACCCATCCATCTCCTCCTTTCTTTCTGCCTCATATTTTGATATCACCTGCCTTTCTACTTAGATGCAGCTGATAGAAGATAGTGGTATCCTTGATAGTTCGTTATTTGGTTTAAAAAAAACAAGAAGAAAGAAAATATGCCAGTGTGATTGACAAGCAAGTCACTGAACATGCAAGAGAATCTTTAATTTCTCTCTTGCCCTGGAATGATATGTGAGAATGGCCTTGGGAAACAGGAGGTATATTTTCCTTCAGAAAGTCTCTCCTATAAATAATAGCAATCTTCTTTTGCTGTGGAAACTAGAAACCAGCTGATTAATCAAATCTGATAAAATTTCACAAGGCACACTTGACCTTTGGCTTGGAGAAAACCAAGATGGGCAGAAATGTTCAAGGAAACAGCACTAATTAATTGTGGGTTAATTCTCTAAAAAGATATGCTCAGAAGTTGTGAAATGTTGACCCAGTCTTGAGGGGGGAATGGAAAAGTGGTATGAAAGAATAACATGGAATGTCTAAAAAAAGACTGATGATTTTTTTTGAAGCTTTACCATACTGTATGTATTCAGTGCTCATGAATTTTGTTGCATGTCTCCCTTACAGAAATCAAAATGCCTGAAAGAAGCATTTTAGACTAGTCATTTCCCTGATAACCTCATCTCCTATTTACAACACATTTAGATCTAATTAATAGATGTAAGTAAGAATTGCTGTCTTTGGGAGAAAGGGGAGTCTTTATAAAAATTGAGAATTTTAAAAAATCATAGTATATATGAATTCCGCTTGCATTTCCTTTGGAGGGTACTTTCCCAAACAAAATTTTCTCAACTTTAAGATCTGGGTAGAAGTTCAGAAAGTTTTGCTTTCTTCCCCCATTTCCTTCAGGCCAATCCAGAGACTATACTGTGGTTTACCTACACATTTATATGGGACCTGTGTCCTGCGTCAAGCAATCAAGCTTTTTAGCTTACAACTTCAATCGTTCACGCCCTCACTGAAAACTACCAGGTTGCAATTATTTATTCATTACATTACATTACACTATAAACCTATAGTGACTCTGGATAGCATAGACAACCAATAATCCAAATAAATTAAGACCAGTTAAAAATACAACCAAAATACATTTTTAAAAATCCATAGATGCAATTCAGTTATTTATTTGTTTGTTAGATTTTTATCCCACCTTTATTATTTTATAAAGAACTCATAGTGGTGAACATACCTAATACTCCTTCCTCCTCATATTTACCCCACCACACAATCCTGTGATTTGGGTTGAGCTGAGAGAGTATAATTGACCCAAAGTCACTCAGCCACCTTTCATGCCTAAGGTGGAACTAGAATTAACAGTCTTCTGGTTTCCAGGCCAGCACCTTAACCTCTACACCAAACTCACTTCCAGTTAACCACCATGTAACCATCTAGCAGGTTCCACTCTACAATGGAGTCCCCAGGCCAGTTAACAGAACTTGCTTCACCTCAGGAAGGTAGATGTTCTGCACATAAGGCTGTCTTCCTAGGCTCCACCCAATGAACCAACCTCTCTGGCCAATGGGACCTGTAACATACTTCTGCCAGACCTGGTGGGATATATATATATATTCAGGAAAAGGTGGTTTCCCATATATATTCACAATTTGACTCCAGTCACCTCTTCATAGTAAGCAGTTTTTTTCTGCCCAGATATTGGCACATCTGAAAAGCACTAGGTTTATTGACCGAAATCAGAGGTAATATGATGTCTCCTTTGACTCAAGCTGGACTCCTGCAACTTTCCAGTCGGAGATCAGAAGTTGGCAGGGATTTCCAGATCCCTTTCATAAGATCCCACATTGATACCTGTTGAATTTTGGCAGCAGGATGCAAACATTGGCAGTACGGGTTTTCACTGTTTGAGTGGGGATTATACAAAAATTGTTGCATTAAGTCTTATATCATGCACCTTGTAAAATCTACCTATATATCTCAACCCTCCTCAGTCTGAAGGAAAATCAGTTTGGCATAAAGCTAGAGACCGTGGGATTGTGATTTCTACTCCCACCTTAAGCATGAAGCCAGCTGGGTGATTTTGGGCCAGTCTCTTTCTCTCAGCCCTAGGAAGGTGGCAATGACAAATGACTTCTGGGGGTGGGGAAATCACCAGGTAAACTGCAGGCAGTCATTTGGAGTCAACTGACTCAACTGACTCAAAGGCACACACACAGAGAGAGAGAGAGAGAGAGAGAGAGACAGACAGACAGACAGACAGACAGACAGACAGATATAAAGGTAAAGGTAAAGGTTCCCCTGCACACGAGTGCTAGTCCTTTCCAACTTATGGGGCCAGTGCTCATCTCCATTTCAAAGCCAAAGAGCCAGCGCTTGACCGAGGACATCTCCGAGGTCATGTGGCCGGCATGACTAGACGCCAAAGGCGCACAGAACGCTGTTACCTTCCCACCGTAGTGGTCCCTATTTTTCTACTTGCATTTTTATGTGCTTTCGAACTGCTAGGTTGGCAGGAGCTGGGACGAGTAACAGGCGCTCACTCTGTTACGCGGCACTCGGGATTCAACCCGCCAAACTGCCGACCTTCTGATCGACAAGCTCAGCGTCCTAACCCACTGAGCCCTACCTAAAAATTGTTAGATGCAGCAAAAAGTGGCATTGCTTGCAGACATTTCACTATCCGGCTACATAACACAATCCATGCTGTTGTTGTTGATGTTGCTTAGCTGGGTAATGTAAGCAAACAAGATCAGACCTACATAGGTAATCTTCTGTCGGAGTCACAAATATATCAAATAAAATCAGTGGTCTCAGGGATATCCAAAGAATTAATATGGCAGTCACAATTGCAAGTTCAAAGTCTCATGCTTATCTCCAGAACTAAAGACTTGGAAATAAACAACTTCTGTATGCTAAGCCCTGTATCATATCAAAAGAGTTAAGTCTTTAGGTCTTTGTTTTACACATGATTAAGTATTTTGATTAAATTAGGATTAATTCTGCAAACCTTTCTGCTCATAATGGAAGCTGTCTATAGTATTTTCCTTGCCAGCCTATAAACACCTGAATGCCAATTAATTCTCACTTGCAAATAGGACTTGTGCTGTTTACTGAAAACAAGCCCTTTACAGTGGTAATTGAATTTAATAAAATAAATGCACATTTCTATAAGCAGTTGTTTTTATGCATAATTTTGCAATAGCTCTGACAACGTTCCTCATTTAAGCTATTTGGCATTCAGGGCATATAAATGGTGCCATAATGAAGGCAGCAATACATTAAATTTCCCAAGCAAAAAATAAAATATTTTTTTATGTTAAAACAGCTTCAGCCACTTCACACCTGATATTTCAGCTTTGATTCTGTTAAATTCAGCGATAATATTTTGGTGTGGAAAAATTCATGTCATCTTGATTGCTTGATAAAAAAACAAAAGTCAAGGCATTTCAGTTTGAAATAGTTTCTGTTTTATTTAAGCTATTGTACTGGGAACTTCTCAAATTTGCTTTCTAATAATAGCTACCAGAAATATTTTTAAAAATAATTTCTGCTGTTCTCTCTTAATATAATTTTAACATTTTATCTGTAGTTTCATCTTGGTAAGCATTGATGATCTTAATATTATGAAAAGCATATTCTGAAATGTAGATGATTGATTTAAAAATAGGGATACACATCCAGTAGACCACAACCTACTCCTTGGTAAGCTAGAAAAAGGTGGAATAGACAACATCACCACCAGATGGATCTGTAGTTGGCTGGCAAACTGCACGCAATGAGTAGTCCTCAATGGCACTACATCCACATGGAGAGAAGTAAGCAGTGGGGTACCACAAGGTTTCGTCTTAGGCCCAGTACTCTTCAACATCTTCATAAATGACTTAGATGAGGGAATCAAAGGGAAACTCATCAAATTCGCAGATGACACTAAACTGCAGGAGTATCCAACAGCCCAGAAGACAAACTCAGGATCCAAAAAGATCTTGACAAATTTGAACAATGAGTTCAACAATATGAGTTTCAATATGGAGGAAAGCACAGTTTTACATTTAGGCAGGAAAAATCAAAGGTACAAGTACCGATTAGGCGAGACCTGGCTTAAAACCAGTAACTGTGAGAGGGACCTTGGAGTCCTAGTGGATGATCATTTGACTATGAGGTTATGAGCCAGCAGTGTGTAGCAGCAGCCAGAAAAGCTAATACAATCCTGGGCTGTACTAAAGGCATAGAATCAAGATCACGTGGAGTATTAGTACCACTTTATAAAACCCTAGTAAGACCACACCTGGAATACTACAGCCAATTTTGGTCACCATATCACAAAAAAGATGTTGAGAGTTTGGAAAAAAATCAGAGAAGAGCAACTAGGATGATCAAAGGTCTGGAAACTAAAACATACAAAGAACGGTTGCAGGTCTTGGGTTTGACCTGTCTAAAGAAAAGAAGAAATAGGGGAGACATGATAGCAGTGTTCCAGTACTTGGGGGGCTGCCACAAAGAAGAGGGAGTCATGTTATTCACTAAAGCACCAGAGGGAAGGACAAGAAACAATGGATGGAAACTGATCAAGAGAAAAGCAACCTGGAATTAAGGAGAAACTTCCTGACACTGAGGACAATTAACCAGTGGAACAGCTTGTCTCCAGAAATTGTGGGCGCTCCATCATTGGAGATTTTTAAGAAGAGGCTAGACAATCACTTGTCTGAAATGGAATAGGATCTCTGGCTTGAGCAGGGGGCTGGACTAGAAGACCTCCAAGCTCCCTTCCAGCTCCTATTCTATTCTATTCTGTTCTGTTCTGTTCTGTTCTGTTCTATTCTATTCTATTCTATTCTATTCTATTCTATTCTATTCTATTCTATTCTATTCTATTCTATTCTATTCTATTCTATTCTATTCTATTCAATTCTATTCTATTCTATTCTATTCTATTCTATTCTATTCTATTCTATTCTATTCTATTTTGTTGTGGCAAAATGATTACCTCTGCATATAATTTTTGAATAATACTTATCTTTGTTATCTTTGTTGAAGTTTTAAAATTGTGTTTAATTCCTTTTGTACATCATAAAATCCAAATTTCTAAACCCATGCTAAAAAACAATCTTTTGATTCTTGGTGGGATGGGTTTTTTTGTCCAGACTTGAGATTTTAGTAAATCTGATGTATTTAAAACAAAGGCTGTATCTGAGATGTCCAGATTCAGATTAATCCAGAAAACAGGATTAATAATTAGCCTGATTTGATGCCCATTATCCAGGATGATGTAAAATTGACTTGTAAAGTAAAGGAGACTTAGATACTCTCAGTATAAAGAATATAAAGTAAAATATCTTTACTTTACAAGTCAGTTATTATAAGTTAATTCTTCAAGGGACAATGTTGAACATCAGTTTTTATAGAAATTGAGCTGGATTCCAGAAAGTTTCATAGATTTGTTTATGGAGAAATTTACATCTCTGCTAATTGGCTAATTTATATTTTGGCATATTTAAACTGAACTCCTTGAGATCATTGGAATATTTCTTAAGCATTATGAAATCTCAGTCCATGTCTTTGTGTAGAAGTCTGAGCTTAGTAACACCAATGCCAAAGTTCATGAATGCAACTTCATAAAAATGCACACATAGACACAAATAGAATAGAATAATAACTTTATTGTTACTATGAATGTACACTAATTGGCATACATTAATAAATACTTATTCAGCTTGCTCCTCTAGCTCTGTAAAACCTAAATTAAAGTTTGGCAGAGCTGTGACAAAACATTACTCTGTCAAGAAGAAAGCAAGGCCATGACAGTTGACAGTTCAGGTTTCTGCTGTAATTAGATGAAAAGGGGAAGATCTTTAGTTTGAACTATGACATAAATGCCTATAGCTAGTGGCAGAGAGATAAGAAGCTTATCTTACAATGTTGATATGCAACAGGAGCAGGTAACCCAGTTCTCCATGAGAAGTATTTCTAAATGGAATAGTTCAGAGAAAGATCAAGAACAACGTAAACATCAGAATAGCTGGTATTTGAACATTCATTCTGAGAATCTCACTTTTGGAGTAAGACGCTGTTGCTGCAGATTTCAGCCTCCTCTTGCATCATTTATCAAATTTGGAGTAAAGATTTCAAATGTTCGTCACTTACATGCTGGGCCTCTGTAGAAAGTTAACAAGATAACTTTAAAAATAATTTTCAGTAAATAATAAGCAATCAATAACCTTCAAAGGTCGCACATACCAGCCGGGGAGGGCGGTTTGTTGTTGTTGTTGTTTTGTTGTTGTTTTTCCAGCTTCCATTTTAAAATGGTCAAATGTGAAAAGATAAAAGTGAAAGGGGGAAAAAATCTCCTTCTCTGGTCACTTCCTTCACAAGTTTTTCCAGAACTTCTTCATGACATTGACGTTCACACTTACAGCAAAACAGATTTTTATTCTTTAACCCCAATATTCCAGGTTCTGCTTTGGGTTTTTCTTTTTTTTCTCCCTCGCCTGTTTCATATTCCTGTCTTTACCCAGGAACTGTCTGTCTCTTAGCTGTCTGACCCTCAGCAGCTGTTATTTTGTGCTACCTAAAAGATTTTTTAAATCTCATAGTAGGATAGCCACCTGTGATCTGGCCCATCAACTTTGGTTCTCCATTGGTACATTCAAGATGTTCATTTTCTGAAATATTTAGAGTGGAATACTTTGATTTACTTGCAAGAACAGTCTTGTCCTCACTTGTACTTTACTTCTTCCCATGCACTGAATTTGTAATTCACTCAATCTAAATGGAACCATTGCATTTTTAAAAATCGTATTCAATTTTGTATTATTATTTTGCCTATCCTCCATCCTCTTGGACGTAGTCCAAAAATGCTAGAGAATTCCTGGAGCCTGACACTTGGGATAAATCAGGCATCAGCAGGCACACAGAGATAAACAACATTTACATACCTTTCAAAAGGCACAAATAAAAAAAAAGCTAAAAGGGAAACAAAAAAGACCAAAATACCTCCTTGACAGCAATCAACACCCAGATAAACAGGAATTAACACCAGGAACAATTCCAGACCAACAATCAAGGAGTAAACAATGCCCCAATCAAGGAACTACCAACTGAGACAAGCAATCAAACAGTAAATGACACTCTAATCAAAAAATTACCAAGAAGAAAACAACACTTCCATCAACAGTGACAGGGCAAGCCACTATATATAAACAGAGAGCAAACTCCATTCCCTTCAACACTGAAATTGTTACCTAGCTGGGTAATGAAAAGTCTACAAGAAAGCAACTCAGCTAAGACAACAAAGACTCCACATAATTAATATTCTTTCCTCCTCCTATTTTCCCCACAACAACAACCCTGTGAGGTGACTTAGGCTTAGAGATAGGGACTTGCCCTAAGTCACCTAGTTGGCTTTCATGTCTGAAAAGGGACTAGAATTCACATGTGCTGTAACCACCAGATCAAACTGGTCCTAGACAAAGGTATTTGATTAACAAGTACATCAGTACCTTGGTACTCCATTGCTTTGAATCTCATTGAATTTGCTTCTCAATTCATTTTCATATAAATGTTTTGTCCCAGTACTCATTATTTATTTGGTACTCAGTGCAGAAACTAGAACTTGTTGGTGTTGGCTGTCTTGTGACTCACTACATTATTCCTTATGGGAAAAATTTGTTTGATACTCATTGTTTTTGATACTCATCACACCTCCCAGAACCAATTCACAATGAGTACCAAGATACCACTGTACTCTAATAAATTACTTTATTTTCTGGCATTGTCTTTGCTAATCTATCACAGCCATAAGCATGCATGGCAGGGGTGAAGGGGAAACAAATTATAATCTATGCAGCATGACATAATCATGGAGGTGACATCATGATGTATGTTCATCAGATCGATTCCACCATTGTTTGTTATAAGCAGCCATGGAAATAGTAGAAAAACTTGAAAAGCTTGTTTTTATCTGATTCCAAGGTCAAAATTTCAGGGTCAAGATTGGGAAGAAGGTGAAAAGAAAGTCACAATCCAAGCCCCACCCCTTTTGAATCTGCATGGGATACACACCCAAAGTGGGTGGGGCTTGCTTCATTTCAGTCCATCCACCATCTGATTTTGACATTCATACACACAAATGCATGCACTGCCATTTCACTTGCCAAAAGAAAAGACAATCCATCTGAGTTCAGGAGATGTCTTTGTCGCTTCTATTCTCAAATAGGATCCTAAACTTTGAATCCCTGCACTCACTCTCCATTTAATCTCTTGTCAAGACAAAAGACTGAGGATTTTTTGTTTGTCTGTGTGTGTGCGTGTCCGTGTGCATGTGTGTGTGTGTGCGTGTGTGTGCGTGTCTGCATCTGCAAGTTTCAGCTTGTGACAGTTTTATACTCCATTATTTTTAGTATACCTGGCTGGTAAACAATTAATTTTCACTTTTTGTTTGTTTGTTTGTTGGGCCACAGTACCAGTCTGCAGTATCATACTAATAAATACCTTTTAGTTTTGATGCCTGAAATGAAACATAATGCCTTTTTAAGAATTTAAAAGTAAATGAAATTGCATCCTTTAAGAGTGTTTAGCTTGGAATTCGTGTTTTCTGTTCCACATGCTTGCTCATACAAGGCACTACTTAATTTTCAATTATGTGACATCCATGTTTCCATAATTTAAATGTCTGTTTGTAGGAGGCATATACCAGGGAGAATTTAATCCATCCTCCCCCCCCCCTTTTTCTGTCATTGAAATAAAATTACTTTAGTGGAACCATTGAGAGGAGGGGAAAGTCCTGTCCAGATCAGTGAAAACAGCCAATTAAGAGATCATTTTATTGCCCTAGCAGAATGAAATATAAAATCCCTCTTTCCCATAGTCCTACTGTTTGTCCTGCCACACATACAGCCGTTAATTATTTACATTACAAACCCATACATATTAATTTATTTATGCAATTTACACCACTTCTATTTTGTCTCTTTCTTCAAATCTGTTTCTACTCTAGCAGCTATTAGAGAAGCATATTATCTTTTTTAAAAAAATAAAGAAGAGTGATAATTGCTGCAAGATGTCTCTGAGTGCATAAATTTTTGTTATGACATGTTTCCCCTTGCTGGATTCTTTTTAAATATATTTTTTTAATTAACAACCATACTGTCTTGAGACTTTCAAAAAACGTGCAAATTGGCTTTAACGACAGCAAAATAGATTTCCATCTTATTGCTCTTAATGATCTATAATTTATTTACACTCCGTGAAGACAATTTTGAAGCAATTTTGTGAATTGTTGCTGCTTATGGCATCTCCTCCAAACACTAGTATTTTCCAAGAATGCAATTATCCAGCCACAGAGGTTTCATTAGTTTCCTTAGGATATTGCTTCTCTTTCTGGGAAATGCCCTCTAAGAGGATGATAGATAGATCAGAGACTGGAAACACTATACATTTCCATATTTTACAGCTACACTTTGGAATGTGAAAGATGCCTTAATAGCTCTTTGAAAGAATGGGAAACAAATATTTTGGAAACAGAAATAATCTGAAGACAGAAGCCATTTTGTGAAAAGATCAAACGTGCAACTAAAGACACATAGGTGCACTTCAGATCATTCTGCTTGTATCCGAAAATCCTGTACATGAATATATCTATGCTTTTCCAGCATCAGGCAGAGAGAGAGAGAGAAAGAGAAAGAATCCTGAATTGGGATCCAGAGTTTGTTTGCAGCTTCAGCTCTGAAGAGCTTTTTGGATGAGAAGTGAAACATTTTCAAAGAAAAAACAAAGTCCAGTTGCCTTTCAAAAAAGCTCTTTTGGGACAAATATGACCTGGAGGACTGAGAATCTCCATAGACAATACTTAAGATGTGTTTAATATCTTTTAAATATTTGGATACTAAGCATGTGCTAAGCTATATTGATTCTTTGTTTGGATTCATTAGTGTTCTGTTCTTTTAATTCACTTTCTCTTATCATTCTTATGCGGTTTCATGGTGAATACATTTTTTTTATCATCTTTCTCCAGTCCAAAGGAGACCATTTATAAAATGTCCATAGTTATGGCAATACATGTTGTCTTTTGTTAGGTGATTATCTCAGAGGTCTGTACCTTTTCTGGTTCCCAACTTTCTTCAGCAAAGGGACCATAAAAAGGTGGTGTTGCAGAATGAAAGAGAGATTTGTGTTACTAAAAGAAAAATAAGTACTGTATCTTCTGCCAACATGCAGCAATATAGTGAACATAAAAAAAAGGTCAAATTCCTAAAATGCTCTGAGAAAAGTACAAAAAGAAAAGCTCCTTTTATAGCTAAAGGAACATTGAAGAAAATAGAAGATAGATTGTAGCCTCCTATTAAGTTCAGTATAGCAAATACAGGTAGAGAACCAGAAGAAAAGGCTTCTCTACAATTGCATTATTAAAAATAGGGCATATAGGTGCATTTATGCCAGCATCACATACAAACCCATTTTCCTGTTCTGTTTCTGTGACATGACTGGCCAAGTCAACGTGCTTCTTAATTCTGTGTTCTGAGCATGCATAATCGCCACTGACTCACACTGGTTATAACCACCTTTCCAGCTATCCCAAAGGAAGTGGAAGGCTGGCATTTCCTACACTTGAGGGTTCCTTGGTGTTCTCTGAACTTGCTTATTTTCTGGCAGACATTTCATTACCCAAACTAGGTAACGTTATCAGTGATAGTAAGGAGTGCTTTTTGTTGTCAGTTTATATTTTAGTGGCTGCTTGTGGTTGTTGGTGGCGGTGGACTTAGAGATTCTTTGATTGCCCTGTTTGCTATTGGCTTCTTTGGCAGTTTCTTGATTGGGGTATTGCTTACTTGATTGTTGGTCTGATGTTAACCTTGGAGTTAATCTATCCTGAACTGGGTGCTGCTTGCTGGTGGGGAGGTGCTTGGGTCTTTTTGTTTCTTTTTGGGCTGGGAAATAGTCCCTTTTGCATACTCTATAGATGTCGTTAATGTGTATGTGTCTACTGATGGTTGATTTGTCAGAGTGCCAAGCTTCTAGAAATTCCCTGGACTTGGCTTGGTCTAGACAGGGGTGTCAAACTGCCGTTCCACAGGCTGGACACATCATCCAGAAGCCGCACCAGCCCCATTGCTGGCAATGGCAAAACCATCCCGATACGTTGTGTGACATCACATGACATCATGAGTTTGACATGTCTGGTCTAGATGGTTACATTTTCCAAATTGAAACTATGATTAAATCCATCTATATGTTGTGAAATTAAACAATTTTCATCGCTGTTAGCTGATGATGTTTGTGGAGCTACAAATATTCTCCTTTATTATTTCCTATAATTTTTTCTCTTGAGGTTTCAAGATTGGGCTTGTGATGCTATCCGGAGAGTCTGTCATCTATTACGTTCTCTTTTCTGTTTCTCTGTTGTTTCTGGGGGAGCAAAAATTAAGAACGCAGTGCTAAAGTGCCTAGAGAAGCCCTGTATTTCTTGGTCACATCTAGCAACATAGGATAACAGAGTTGGAAGGGACATTGGAGGTCTTCTAGTCCAATCCCCTACTCAAGCAGGAGATGCTATACTCATGGTGGCGAACCTATAGCACATGGGCCACAGGTGGCACGCAGAGCCCTCTCTATGGGCACACGTGCCGTCGCCCCAGTCCTAGGCCTTCAGCTGGGTTTTATAAAACCTTTTCGCTTTAGGCCTCTGCCACTGTGTGCAAAAAAAAAAGGTTCAATCAATCAATCAATTTCAACTTCTTGCGTGGAAAAAAAAAGATCTCGCAAAGTTGGAATTGATCGATTGAAATTTTTAGTCCCACCCAGTCTGCAGCCATGCCCACTCAATGGGCCACGCCCACCCAATGGGCCACAACGGCCCAATGGGCCACACCCACCCAATGGGCCATGCCCAGCCGGCACCCAACGATAGATAAGTGGGTTTTGGGTTGCAGTTTGGGCACTTGGTCTCTAAAAGGTTTGCCATCACTGCCCTATATCATTTCAGACAAGTGGCTGTCCAGTCTCTTTTTAAAAGCCTCCAGTGATGGGGCACCCACAACTTCATCTGAAGAACAGGACTTCATACCTGTTCTGTTTTGCCATCTAGATGAGAGGATTAATGTATGCCTATTTGTAAGACTCAGCTGAATGATGGCAGTTAAAATCATTCTCTGTTATAGATTTTGTCATCTTTTTATATCTATCAGTCATTTTTATCACTGGAACAGATGGTGAGGATCTTTTTAGCCTCAAAGCATACCTTTTCCATCAGGCACCTCCATCCACAGGTTTCAGTAGAAGGGGCATGTCACATGGACGTGCTTAGACACACTTAAGTTCTCAAGTTCTGAAAATGAAAGTGAGGGGAAAAGGACTTGAGAAGCCAGAAATAGAGTGCCAGTTTGCAATATGTTTTTTTCATCTTAGGGAATGAAGATATATAAAGGGCAATTGGGCCAAATTAAAGAAAACTTATTATATGAAGCCTGCAAACTCTACCGTGTGTCTGATAGAATGTGTTTTTTAACAGTGAAAGATGCACAAATTTCTCAAGATCCCATGAGCCAATTACTCAATCTAAGATGGCTGCTTAAAATAAATGGGGTAAAACTGCAAAGTGAGGTCTTGTTGCTTTCCTGATATATTTCTGCTCCCATTTTAATCTACTGAAGAAACAGTGATGCATCACAAGAGCCTGGCTTTAGATCAGATAATATGCAAAATATATGAGCAGAAACCCCTAATGGGAATAACAAAAGAGAACCCTGTCTTTGAAACTAGGGGAAAATCCTATTTTACCAGTAAAAGCAAATCACCTTTGAGGGAGTTTTGTCCACAAAGAATCAAAACTCTAGGAAGCCTTTTGGACTTGCAAATGAAAGGAAAGTAATCAAGGTGGAGATTTTTTTTTCCAAAGGGAAAAGGCAGGAAAAATGCATTCTGGGAAAGAAAAGAAGATGCCTCAAAGGAGCCTCTCAGAGCTACAAAAGATAGTCACAATCTGAACTCATGCACGGACAGTGAAGTACCTGCTCCAACATTTAAAAGTAAAAAAAAAATCTATGTTTTTTTTTATTTTAATCCCATTTATATCCCGCCCTTCTCCGAAGACTCAGGGCGGCTTACAATCTAAGCACAAATCAAATGTGCTTAGCAGTAGCCTTCATTCTATGTGTATGCCTGCTTATTAGGGCTTTCGCCCCCCCCAAGCGGCATTATTACAAAGTCAGCTTATTGCCCCCAACAATCTGGGTCCTCATTTTACCTACCTTGGAAGGATGGAAGGCTGAGTCAACCTTGAGCCTGGTGGGATGCGAACCTGCACTAATTGCAGGCAGCTGGTGTTACTTAAGGAGGCATTAGCCCACTGCTCCACCAAGGCTCTTTGTTGATCTTGATCTTGATATAAGTTACAAATGCCGATCATACTGGTAAAATTTGCAATGGGTTATGGATCAGACTTTATGGCAATAAAAATGCACACTGAATATTGAAGACGCAACCTTTTTTACATGTTAAGAATGCACTGTACAATTCCAGATTTAGATTTCAATTTATGAAGTTTTAGTCACACGGTCAGAAAAAGGGATGGAATTGAATTTGTTGACGCAGGTTTGCTCGGTAAAAAATAAGGATGGAGATGTGCAGTTGAAAAAAAAAAACAGCATTATAATCTGGCCTTTACAGAGTGAATTCACAATGGTGAATCCACTGATAAGACAAAACGAGCTGACCTTTTAAAGCTAGCAAAATAATGTAAAGGGAGAAATTGCACGGAGGCTTGGTATAGAAAATTAGATCGGTGGGAGACAGAAGAAGTCAGGAAAAGACAAAGGAATGAATAGGCTTGTTATGTACTGGGCTCATAGTAACACCACATGGGTTGCTGGAGCACCTAACGGCTCTCCAGCAACCCAGACTACAAGTCTCCAGCGCTACAATTGGCTATCCCTAGGCGGCAATGGTTGCTTCAAACCTATTGGTTGCTGCCTAGGGGATAGACTATCTATTGCGGCTAGTTGCGGCCATTTGCTCAGTACAGATTCTGCACGAAATAAAATATGATTTTCCCTGTAATCAGCTACCTCATCTTCATTCCTGCGGCAAAGAACCCGCTACTTAACAAGGTTGTAAACTTCAAAACCGCACACTGAAAAAAATATGCCAATCAATGGTATCTGATACGCTTAACATAGGAAATATTCTGGAGGGCCACATAAAAAGTACTGAGAGTTAAACGGGATCTAGAGCTCCTATGAAGACCTAGGGGCAATGTATCACTATTTTTCCACCCTTATTATATCTGCCTGTCTCAGCAGTGCATTGGCCTAGTGGTGAAGATGCTCGCCTCCCGCTCGAAACGTTGAGAGTTCAATCCTAGGTAGTGGTAGTTGTTTCTTTCTAGGGCACAAAGAAAAGATATCTGATGCCAATCTCTGTGTTGCATCAGGAAGGACAATAAACACTCAGCACCATCCAGTCACCCTGACTCTACCCCAAATTAAGGGATTACAGGGTCATAAAAAGGGAGTTTTATGGTATCTGCCTGTTTCAGCTACATGGAACTACCCTTGCAGAACATCTCAAAACTTCAATTGCTCTAGAATGCAGTGGCAGGAAAAATTCTGAATGTGGGTCTGTAAACTGAGAGCAAAGTCCACTCCTTACTAGCACTGATGATGTTACCTAGTTTGGATAATGAAATGTCTGCAAGAAAAAAAGAGCCAAGCTCAGAGAACACCAAGGACCTCTCAAATTCTAGTCTGTCTCATTACACTTTTGCTCTAGGAGGCTCCCAATATGCTCCAGAGCACAATTCAATATGCTCTGTTATCTATAAAACTCTATATGACGTGGGGCTTGGGTATTTGAGTGATCTTTGTTTCTACCCATCCCAGTAGGATGGACAGTAAGGACATGCTTGGGATCCTTTGACTCATGATCAAGAAACTATTCCTTTAGTTTCCATAGCTGAATCTACCCACTGGAAAACCATATTGCCCAAAGTTAAATTGGCCCCAGATCTGTTGCTTAAAGGGTGTCGAAGCAAGACAAGGCTAATCTTTTTCCTTTAAACTGATAGTCACAACTTCAAAATAACAAATGAGTCTTTATCTTGACTTTTGCTGATAAAAACACAGGCAAAATGATAAAGAAATCTGCAGCACTTGAATGGAAAGTTCATGTGAAAGTGCTCGGCTAGATTTCTTAGTATCTTGACATATAAGTTGGAAAAGATGAAGATGTAACCTTCTCGAGCAGGTATTTTAGAGGCAATGTTGTCTTAAAGTTAAGGCCTCCAGCAAGCTGCAACTCTAAGTTGATTGGATACATGGACACAGACCAGGTCATATTCAGAGCTGACCAAATTCAGATTCTCTATAGTGAGAGCAAAATGCAAACAACCTCAGCATTGTCCTCTACCAAAGCCGAGTGAGTACATTTCACTTAATGAAGCTAGTCATGGAACTATGATGCTTACAAATCAGCGCTTCAAAATTATTGAAACTACCTTTTTGTAATGTTTGGAGGAAATAATAAGTTGCATTTAATCATCATCAAAAGAAAAGATTAATTCAAGAATAAGATTCATCGACACTAAATGGGATACTTAGAAGCAAGGACTTACCAGCATAGAAAACAATGCTGTGGAACAGTTCCTATTGCTATGGAATGGATAGTCATTAACCAAAGATTGGTTCCTGATGCTTTGAGAAAAGATGGGGGATGTGAGTGGATATCCAAGGTGAAATGAAGGGATGTTGAAGGAAAACAAACACCTTAAAATCACCAAGGTCCCTTAAGTAAGCCTCCTTAATGCTCAAGAGTTATCTTAAATCAGCACTTCTATTTTTAAATGGGAACTAGGAAATAATCAACCACAAAAATTGACTTGTATCAACCCCTGCTTAATTAACTGTGAATTCTCATTATAAGCAGAGAAGCTAACCCATGTTGTCAAAGATTGGCATTTGACATCATTACTGGACAGTATTTATTATACATCTATACAAAAGTTGTTTGCACCCTCCTTAAGTAGGCCGAACTATATTCTGTCCTCAGCACTGTTCAAATAAACTTAGCTCAGATAGATAACATGGTCTCCACTCATAAATTGGGTCATCAGGAATTTTGCCCTTCAGTGTAACTTCTGGTTCTGCTAGATATTCATTCAAATACCTCTGTCTAGACCCAGTTTGGTCTGGTGGTTAAGGTACCAAGCAAGAATCCAGGAGACTATGAATTCTAGTCTTACATCAGGCATGAAAGTTGACTGGGTGGCTTTGAGCCAATCACTGTCTTTCAGCCCAACTTACTTCACCGGGTTGTTGTTGTGGGAAAAATAGAAGGAGTGAGATGTGTTGGATATGTTTACTGCCTTGAGTTATTTATAAAAATAATAAAGGCTAGATTAAATAAATCCTATCTCTTTGCAGTCACATGGTTTGATCAATAGGACAAATGGCAAAAGAAAAATAAGAGTCACCGTATCTGTTTCCCCACGTAGCCTAGTGTTAGTTAAATGAGTATATATGTTTGCGACAAAATGAAAGCTTTTTCCTTCTCTCTCCCTCCCTTCCCTTTCCCTTTCCCTCCCTCCCTCCCTCCCCCCCCTTCTCTTTTGCTCTCTCATGTTTCTCTCTCTTTGAGATATTGTTTAGGTAGAAATGAGCTTCTCTATTCTTAAGTAGAATAGTAGAGGACAGGAAGGCCTGGAGGAACATTGTCCATAGGGTCGCGATGGGTCAGACACGACTTCGCAACTAACAACAACAACAAAATTCTTAAGTATTTCTAAATGAAACATGTGCTTTGAAAATAATGGATGCATGTTAGCATCCACTGATACTTGAAAGAAGCCTATATTCTTCAACCATTTTTTTTTTGTAATGTGAGCGTTTTAATGAAACATATTCAGTACTCTTTCAGAACTGCACTTATATTCAGGTGCACAATTCTGCTGAATTCAAATATCAAGCCATGTGGAGGTTTGAATATTAAAACAAATTCCTTTTAATATTATGCACACACTTTGGGTTGGAGTGGAAGCTCATAAGGCTTATAAATAAGAATTTATCTCTTTACTAAACAGCTGAAAAGCCAAAATTCATAGCATTTGAATGTTAGATATAAAGTTAAAACTTGCTTGCTTTTAATTATCCAAATTTCAGAATTGCATCTAGGTTTTTTGTCCCTCTCACACACATACACAATCTCTCTCTCCCTCTCTCCCTCTCCCTCTCCCTCTCCCTCTCCCTCCAAGTCACAAAATATTTCATATATTGTAATACCCAGTAAGGGGCTTTTATTTATTTATTTATTTATTTTAATTCCATTTATATTCCGCCCTTCTCCGAAGACTCAGGTCGGCTTACAAGCTTAGCAGTAGCCTTCATTCTATGTATATGCCTGCTTATTAGGGCTTTCACACACCCCCAAGCGGCATTATTACAAAGTCAGCTTATTGCCCCCAACAATCTGGGTCCTCATTTTACCTACCTCAGAAGGATGGAAGGCTGAGTCAACCTTGAGCCTGGTGGGACTCGAACCTGCACTAATTGCAGGCAGCTGGTGTTACTTAAGGAGGCATTAGCCCACTGCTCCACCAAGGCTCTTTTAATTTTCTGTTCTTAAATTCTCGAATGATTTCACATAGGAAAACACACAGTCTATTTTTTTTTCTTCACAAAAGTTCATTTTGGAATCCTACTGCTACTGACCTCTTTTGTCTTGCAGAAATGTATTTTTCAGCTCTTTACTTCAGTTTTCTTATGTTACTAACCCATTTCACCTTCTAAAAATAAGCATTTAAAACTACCAGGCTAATAACATAAAATCATGAAAAGTTATTTCTGTAAGAGTCCTGTCACTCTGTTCCTCTGTGAATAATGTCATTAATCCTTGCCTGTTAGTGGATAATGTTTATAACAAGCCATTGTTCCTTTTGTAAAATGGTAACTATCTAAATTATAGGTTCAAGGGCAAGCAAAAAAAAAGCACACAAGTAAGACGATTAAAAGGTAACAAGGAATTAGACGTAAGCATTGGATTTTGATTGATAGAACCTAGTCATTGCCAATATGGTGTACTTGACAAGTTCAAAATCCAAGTTCATATTTATTCTCAACCACAGAAGCTCCCGATGGCTTCGCACCACTCATATTAATCTACCTCAGAAGATTGTTGTGGGGAAACTGCACATTACATTCTTCCTTGAGCTTCTGAACAAAAGGCATAATTATGATGGTGGCGGTGGCGGTGATGAGGATGATTTATTTATTACAGCCTCCCTTATTATAGGGCAGCATAAAAAACAAAACAAAACAAATCACACAAGTCAAACCAAATACAACAGGGCTCTTCAATACAATATCAGGGGTGTCAAACTCAATTTCATTGAGGGCCGTATCAGCATTGCGGTTGCCTTCAGGGGGCCGGGTGGGTATGGCCAGGGTGGGTGTGGCCTACTGGGTGGGTGTGGCTAGAGTGCGTATGGCCTACTGGGTGGGCGTGGCCAGCTCTACCTCATTTGCATCGAGGGTGCCTATGGGGGCCTGGGTGGGAGTGGGACAGATCTGAGGGTCTCTGGCAGAAGGAGGGTCTCTGGGCCAGGGCCAAGGCAGTGGGGGCCGTTCCCTCACTGTTTCCAGGATGGCTTCGGGGGCCACATGAAACCACTTCGCGGGCCGGATCCGGCCCCCGGGCCTTATGTTTGACATGTCTGCAATACGTTAATCTCAGGTCTAGGTCCAAAATCAGATTTTAAGAGCTTTCTGAAACCCTAGGAGAGTTGGTGTTCTCCATATCTATGAGGGTTGCTTTTCCACAGGGTGGAGGCTGCAAAATAGAAGGTATAAAAGAAGATATAAATCTAACAACTAAATTAATAAACCAAGTGCGCTCCCCACTTTGATTTTTACTGCTCAAGGACTCTGAGCCTAAGAGCTAATCTCCAAAGAGAAGTCTTTTTTTTTTCCTATAGGCAACTGGACTTTCTTGGGTTTTTTTTCCTTTGAAAACATTTTGCTTCTCATCCAAGAAGCTTCTTAAGTTCTCCAGGCTTCTTGGGTGAAAAGTGAAAGATTTTCAAAGGAAACAACTAGGAACGTCCCATTGCTTTATTTTAAAAAAGCACCTTTGGGACAACCATGACCTGGATGGCTGAGAATCTCCATAGACATACAGGTGGCTTATTTGTAGATAAGACAATCGTCTCCAATGATAGATTATAAAATAAGGACATTTTCCTCCCTACAATTTGCCCACTTTAATTGCTTGTGCCAGTCTTTTGAAGTAAGTGGCCATTCTTCCTGTTTTCAATATATTTGTTTTTAAATCATTTAGACTGAACACACAAACAGCCTATTTTATTGTAGGGTACAAGTGAGGTGATTAGGCATTGTTGCCCCCCCCCCAAAAAAAGAGGGGTATCATTATACATACTTCAGGTGGAGGTGAGGGAAAGACTTTGTGGAACTGGCATGATAGAAAGAGAGGGAAATTATCATTTATATTGTATTGTATTTTGTTAAACAATGTGCATTTACATCATTTATTTTCATCCAAGCTGAGTACATAGTAGATAATTGTAACTAAAATTAGTTACAAATATATCACTGCTGATGCTAACCTCTCTCCTTTCCTGTAATTTTAATATATTTTTATTAGTTTATTTGCCAAAAGTCTAAAGAAAAAGAATATTTTTTAAATGCATCATAATATGTGCAGTTCAATTACAACTGCAAAGTAGATCCATCTTTTTTGCCACATTCCAAGTCTGATATTCCCACAATTCTTGTGAGATCAACAAATTCCTTTTGGTACATAATTTAGCATTACATTCTAGAACTAAGAAGAAATTTCCTGACAGTCAGAACAATTAATCAGGGGAACAACCTGCCTCCAGAAGCTATGAATGCTCCAAAACTGGAAGTTTTTAAGAAGAGACCGAACAGCCGTTTGTCTGAAATGGTATATGGTTTCCTGCCTGAGCAGGGGATTGTAGCAGATGACCTCTAAGGTCCCTTCCAACTCTAATCATCATCATCATCATCATCATCATCATCATCATCATCTTTTTAGTACTAAATTGATAAAAAAGCAATATTGAACCAAAATGGAACCACTTACAATAGTAGTGATAATAGTAATAGCAGTAACAGGACCAAGTTATTTGTGCAAAAGAAAAATAAGGTCTCTCTAAAGCTGCCTGGAGAATACATTTCCAATGCTCTCCCAATGATCTGTAACACATACAAAGCAGATATTTCAATGAGCAATAGATTAAATTGTACTCCTTTAGTGACTGTGTCTGGCCTCCATGACCTCATTTTACTTCATCTTTGTTTTTTAAACTAGTGATGTTAGGTCATTTTGGAAGCAAAACTGTTGTTTTCTCACTGAGTTGTGGACCATCCCTTACTTTCATCTGATCCATAAAAGAACAATATCCATCTGTGTGTGTTCTAGTAAATAAGAACACTAAGATAGAAAAGTTAGTGAGTTACACTGGACAAGCAGTGGTCAATTCAAATCAGACGGCTTTATGGTTTATCAAAATATGTCTGATGTACTTTGACCCTGTTATGTGTGTACTTCTTTGGAGAAGTCAGTGATGCTAGGAATGTTTAGTGGAACAAGAAGGGGCAAGCAAAGATCACACTGGCTTGATAACATCAAAATTGATACAAAGATGAACATTCAACAATGGCAAGAAGCTGTGCTTGACAAGGTAGCATGGACAGCACTTGCCTATAAGGTTGCCAAGAATCAGACATCACTGAACTATTAAAACAACAAAAAGATAGAAAAGTTAATTAGAATATTTATATCATTAATAGAAGGAGATATAGAGGAGCAAGGACAAGAGTTGGACTGAATTACAATGGGAAAGGTGGGTCAAAAGAAATGATGGGGAAAGGTATTGATTATGTTTATTATTAGCCTTGGTGGAGCAGTGGGCTAATGCCTCCTTAAGTAACACCAGCTGCCTGCAATTAGTGCAGGTTTGAGTCCCACCAGGCTCAAGGTTGACTCAGCCTTCCATCCTTCCGAGGTAGGTAAAATGAGGACCCAGATTGTTGGGGGCAATAAGCTGACTTTGTAATAATGCCGCTTGGGGGCCCCCGAAAGCCCTAATAAGCAGGCATATACATAGAATGAAGGCTATTGCTAAGCACATTGATTTGTGCTTAGATTGTAAGCTGCCCTGAGTCTTCGGAGAAGGGCGGGATATAAATGGGATTAAAATAAAAATAAATAAATAAATGTTATTCTCTTACTAAATGCAGATAACAAGTAGCAATGGTGGTGCTTTGAAATTTCCAGTCCTAGCATTTAGAACAGTGCAGATCTCAATTCTCCACCAAGTTGTCTAGAAATTATTTGTATGCCAAACATGTCAACTCTTAGTATACACTAGTAGGACTGGAAATGACACCTATCTGAAATGCTGCCATTTAGTTTAGATGGATCAATTGTCTAACATGATATAAGACAGTTGTGTATGACAATGTGTGAAATATTCATTTGTACTGTGAAATAAAATAATCAGTCAAACAGTGAAAAGTTGCAAATCACATTTCAATGTAGTGGGACCCCTAGTGATCCAGCAAATACATCTTTTCTTATAATAAACTGTATATTATATGTGTCTGAATTTGTTTGTGTGTGTGTGTGTGTGTGTGTGTGTGTGTACCATATCAAGAACTTATTATACTTAGTTTTAGAAACAGGAAAAGGTCAATTTTCTGTCAAGAAAATTATTAGTGACATGCCTCCAGAGACTGTATGTAAGACAAACCTAAGAAACAACTTCATATTTTAAATCTTATGTAAACATATAATTACATTAATGCAGTGTATTTTTCTACTTTGCATTTCTTTTCCAATTGAAATTAGCCAGAAATAATTTATTTGGAAGGATTTTTTTCTTCATATTTCATAAAAAAGTGGTGTTGTTTAGCGTAAAAGGGAAAGGAAGAGAAATCTGTACAAATAGTAATATTGAAAGTTTTCTTCTAAATTAAAATGAAAAATTGCTCCAATGGCAGAAGAACAAGAAAATAAAAAACAATAAAATGTGCCATGAGGCTATGCAAGAATTAAAACATAACTCTTTTTTTAAAAAAATCTTGAACCTGAACCATTGTATACCGTTCAGATAATCAGAAAACAGGCCATGGTTTCAACTGTCTTTTAAAAGTAGATTTTATGGCAGCTAGATTAGTACCTCCAGCTCATCAACACCAAGATGGTCCTACTCTAATTTAGGATAGTGTGAGACATATCCATAGCTGGGATCATAAGCAAGATCTCTCCAGAACAGGAATTTGACAGAATTAGGCTTTTCAAATATTTTTTAAAATAATGTTCAGAGCTTTATAGTCTAATATAAATTCCATGAATCATAAATGTTCTCAACAAAGATCCATGGCACAGATTTTCCAATGGAGCCAATATTGCAAACATTTGTATAGTTTATTGGTTAAGTTGCAGTATCCTTTATATAACACTCAAAAGCTTTATTCAGGATACAGGTTAGATGCAAAGCTTCCTTACGTCTCTTTGTATCTCTTTCAGCTGTACACACAATGACTTTTTACAGGGGGAGGGGAATCAATAAGTGAGAAATTGTAAAAGAGCTATTAGATATCTGTTTTAAATGGGTATATCACCTAATGGCTTTGGGCTGACACATTTCTGCATCCTCTAAGAAATAATAAAAATGTCACATGGAATAGCTCTATTTACTAATTGTAATTAGCCAGAATACATTGATTTGGAAAGGAATAGATTTTTTTCCTGTTTTACATTTGAACGAGTGAAAAGTGATTATTATTTTTTTTAGCATAAGAAAAAAGGAAGAAGGGAAAATAACTCTGTATGGACACTAATATTGAAAACATCCTCCTTGTGAATCAAAATTGTTATCTTATGTTAACAGATCTGGGGAATTTCAGTGGACGAACAAGAAGTGCTGTGTCAGTGAGAGAAGGACAAGGTGTGGTACTAATATGCTCTCCTCCACTCCACTCACCAGGTAAGGTTGGCTGAATGTTATATTGACTCTGTGGCTTATAATTTTCAGCCATGATCTCAAGGGTGGATCAGTAAATGCTTTGATACCTGAGCTATCAAAAGAATAATTAAAGTCTGGGTCTCGTAAAAGCCTCTGAACCGGAGTTAGCATTTTTGAAATAAGGTTAAACTAATCCATTTTGCTCAGTGAATGGAAACGGCAGGAGAAAGGAGTCATCCAAGGAGTTTCTCTCACCCCGCCCCAGTTTCAGAGCTCTTCTAAATGTCACTGCTGAGAGAGAATTTTCTCTTATTCAGATACGAGTTGTATCACAGTCCTCTTTCATGATCAAATTATGACAGTGATTATTTTATTGTTGCTGGAAGTAGCACAATTGGAATTTGCTCAGATAACCTTCCACCGTGTCCTTATATAGGTGTTGCTGCGGAGAACGGAGCTCATGCCTCAGCTTCTCACGAATCATACAAAAAACACAGATGGAGCCTTCATGCCCTCAAAGCTGCCATCTTGGACTTACATACCTAATACATCTTCTTCTGCCTGTTTCCCTCCCACCCAAAGTCGTCCAGCCGGATTTCATACCTAAGGCTGGACTAGAACTCACAGTCTCCTGCTTTCTAACCAGGTACCTTAGCCATTAGACCAAACTGGCTCTCCCTGGAACCTTATCTTAGGTAGATATACTGACTACAATTGTGACAGAGTTTTATAGTTTTGTGACAGAGTTTTATAGTTTTAAAGGATCCTTGATCGAGCCAGTATGGACATTTATCCCCAAATTGAATATTTCTCATAAATATCAGGAACATTAAGCTCTACAGTTTAATATGTAAAAGAGCAAAAGAATGAAAACATTCATTGAATTTTTTTGTGTGTGCACATAACTGCTTTAAAAACAGGAATAACATCCTGCTTCTGAAAATGAAGCACCCGTGTTGATTTATTTTATGTCACTTCCGAAGCTTCCTTTGGCAATTCAGGAGCTGAAAGAGACATAATAATAAAGAAAAAGAAGAAAAGAAAAGAAGAAATAGGGGTGACATGATAGCAGTATTTCAGTATTTGAGAGGCTGCCACAAAGAAAAGGGGGTCAAATTATTCTCCAAAGCACCATGGAGCTCCAACAATGGTTGGAAACTAATCAAAAAGAGAAGCAAAGTGGAATTAAGGAGAAAGTTCCTAACACTGAGGACAATTAACCAGTGGAACAGCTTGCCTTCAAGAAATCATGGGTGCTCCATCACTGGAGGTTTTTAATAATAGACTGGACAGTCACTTGTCTAAAATGGTATAGGTTCTTCTGCATGAGCGGAGGGCTGGACTATTCTAATACAGTGCTCTGCAAGCTTCTTCCTTTTTCCACATAAAGCAGTGACTGGACTTAACTATTTGTTTCTCTGTTTCTTATAATGAACATTTCACTGATTCATCTAAAATATGACAGGCACATTCTATTATTGCAATTGAACTACTGAAGGGAATTATCATCATATTATAATAATTCCTTGGGTGACTGGGATTATAGCATCTCTCGTGTGTGTCAATTTATGTAAAAAGCTGTAGCCTGCACATTTCCTCCTACAAGGCTCTTAAAGTGGCATACCTTGCTATTTTCAAGCGTACCACAAAGCCAGAGTAAAATAGTGTAAACAAGTTTGCAACCAAGATAGACTTGGCAATAAATGGCAAATGTTAAAACACCAACCCGTTCATCAATTTGTTTCCTTTAAGAGGCAAAATAGAGAAGAGATCACCTTTCCATCTCTAAAGACTGCTACTGTTATATTTTTAAAAAGGCTAATAATGGAATAACCAAAGGGCACTCCCTTTGGGATCACCTGTACAAAACCCATTGCATTGTTTCTACAGTATAGGAAAACGACAGACAGAGCTTGGGGCTGGAGTCAAGAAAGGAATCAGCCTGAAGTTGTTACATTCTCACAAACATCTAAGTCCAACCCCTCTTGAGAGTTCCATTAACTCTTATCTAGCACCAATTTAGTGCTGATCATTAGTTGACTAGATTCTTGTGTATAGTCATGAACAGTTAAATCAGCTTAACTGGAACTTAATGTGTGGTCCTGATTCTCTGAATCTGACAGTTTGCAGTAGCTGAAAAGTTCTATCCAGCATATTTTGTTACACACGATATGATACAGTTTAGCCTCCACCTATTTTATTTTTCTCTCTTGTTTTCCTGCTTTTTTAATCTCACTTTTCCAGTTAACTTTTTATGTCTTTTTTATTTATTTTTTGTTTATTTGTATATGCCACCCATCTCACCATCAAGCGTCTCTGTGCTTATTTTTAACAATAAGATTAAAAAACCCACAATATAAAATACTAGAACAATAAACATTAACATTAAAATAGCTAAGGAAGGAAGCGATATACAAGGAGAATCTTCTCTTAATCAGTTAACTACCTCCTGTATGAAACACCCCATTGGGGCACCAGGCCAATTGGCAGAGCCAGGTTTTTAGGCCCTTTTGGAAGGCCAAGGGGGTGGGGCAGATCTCAGCTCAGGGGGCATGATATTCCAGAGGGCAGGAACCATGGTAAAAGGCTCTTCTCCAGGACCTCTAGCCAGCCAGAATTCCTTGACTGACAGGGACCATGACATGCCCCTTCTGCCAACACAAGTGGGATGAGCCATTCGCATTGGGGTGAGAAGCAGTACTAGTATTCTACTTTAGCAATATAGGCAATGAGAGCAGAATCTTGAAAGCTTCCCAGTGTTTTTATCAGCAGTTACTGCTTATTTTCTCAAAGATCATCTCTGGAGGGTTTTTTTTACACTTCCACTGTATGCAATCTAACTCAGTAAAGCAAGTGAACCATTAAGAAGGACATCTAATCCTCGACCTTGTCTAGAATTAAATGCTAAGCAGGATTAAGTTTGGATAAGATTTTACCAGTGAATTTCAAGATTGTAGATTAGATTATTGTAATCCCTGAAGACAATGGGTTCTTCAATATATTTTCATGTATATTTACAGTATTTTCAGATGTTCCCATTTTTCCCTTTGGACAACATGAGTTACTCTCATCAATATGATAATTAACAATCTTCCAGTACTGATAGTTTGTCTATTTCTAGCCTCAGATCTCCAAGCATTGTGAATATTAATTTCTGAGCTGCTCATTAGCAAGCTAATCACTTGCAAGGTTAGCAAAGTTCTTACACCATTGCATGAGGACTTTGGCAGGTATCCCATCACATTTGGAATTTTCTTGCAAATAAGCATACCAATCATTCTGATGACTCTACGTGGGAACACAAATATCTCATCTGGCTAAATCGATTATCATTTGTAATAGCAATTGAAGCCAACGCCTCAGTAAAGACCACAGATGACTGAATGCCCATTTCTGTAATTTGAGAATTTCAGCAGAAAGCCTGTGTAGAGAAGTAAAATGAGCAAGACGAAGGATGGAGAGACACAATGTAAGGCCCCTACCATAGGAATATCCATGTAATATTGACACATGATGCTCCATCTATTGTTTTGCTGATGTCAGTGCTCTAGCACAGGGGTATCAAACTGCCGGTCCGTGGGCCAGATGCTTTATGCCAAAACTGTGCCCACCCCATTGCCGGCGACAGAAAAAAATACATCACATGATGTTGCAAGTTTGACACCCCTGGTGTAGCAGAATCTGATGGGAAATTTCCACCTTGACAAATCTTTTGAATTCCTTGATTCTGTGTCAGCCCTTCAAAAGGTTTTCTTTCCTTCAGACCAGGAGACCAATGATCACTATTATTGTTATTGTTAATCTATAGTAACAGAATCTTGCAAGTCTAAATGTGCTTTCTCTCTGTGTCCTTTGTGAACTAGAGTTTACTTACTAGAGGCACTTACTCACCTTACATTACACACAGTGGTGGGATTCAGCCAGTTCACACCACTTCAGCAGAACCAGTAACTAATTTTTTGTTGCCCAGCCCAAAATGGACTTCTGGAAGTGCCATCCACACAGAGAACCAGTTGTTCACATATTTGAATCCCACCACTGATTACACATTACATTCTTATCCTCTGATTCAGGGCCTTTTATCTGACCATTTTCTTGGTAGCCGTTCTTCCTCCTGTCCTCAGGGCCATTTCTTCTGCCTGCAGTACCTTGCAAGTATTAGTAATATTGTTTCCTATTCAGAATTCCTGGCTATCAACTCCTGGGACTCTACTTTTGCCTGGCATACCTGGCAAAATGACATCCCATATTTGTGAGCATATGACTAGTTTGATTATAGCATTGCATCATTAAACTGAATAGAATTGTGAAAATTTATCAGACTGCCCATGAAGAGACAAATTGCATACTGTACTATATGGATATTTGCAGATTATTTAATATATCTCAGGATGCTATATGGAAACAAATAAGTAAATTAAAAGGAAACAGTGGTGATGCATTGTCTCTTTGGCTGAAGTGTATTCCTAGAAAGTGAACATCAAATATTTCACTTGCTGCTATAGCTAAGAGTTTGAAGAGGAACTGTAATCAGAGGATGCAGTCCTGGACTCAAAATAAGACAACAGATGGCTATGCATGATCACTAAATAACAATTATTTGACAAGAGGAAGATAAATGGGAGCAGGTTGCTGTTTTCCCAGTAGCTCCACATGATATGTAGGATAACAGAGACTCAGCTGCATTTTATGTATATGTAAGATCAAGTGAGAATGTCAGATTTTGCTCAGCAAGGAACTGTATGAATAATAACTGGATAAGAGTGATGCTGATCGTGATTTATTAGTCTAACACATGGCTAAACAGAAATATTGGCATCATTAGGCAGCTGATTAACTTTTGATAAATTGGGTTGTCTGACTTTCCTGCCTATGTTCCCAATTATTTTAATTGTCTCATACACCTCTCCACTCAGAAAAAGTTCCAAAAAAAATATCTCAAGTTTTAGGCCCCAGTTTTTCATAACTGGAAGTGTTCTGTAGTTGAAAGGCACCTGAGACACTGAATGTCCAGCTTTTTCATATCTTATATGTTCACAACATATTTAACTTGCTTATTGAATTACTACATATTAAACTACTGTAATTAAGCTGGCTGGCTGACTGGCTGGCTGGCTTACAGCACACTAACACACACACACACCCCAAAAGGGGTCAAGGTTAATATTAACCAAGCACAATATTTTTATCTGAGTACTGCCATTTGGTCTTTTGCTGATTAACCACTCTGTGTGCTCTGCAGAATATTCTTCAGTGAGGGCAGCTTTGTTTTCATATTCAACCATTTGTTGAAGGACAGAATGACAAATAGAGTGGCTCAATTCCAGCTTACTATACAAATGTGAGATCATCTATGGAGACCAACCTTTTCAAAATGTGGCATCTAAGATTGCATTCATTGTTGTTAAAATATCTATCTTATATCCTTAGGGTTACCAAAACTCATGAGGTTGATAGTGTTTTGTTCTACCCTATTTTCAATCTCTTTCTGGATGACAGAAATGTGTCCAACTTAGATTTATGGTTTGTATACTTACCATCCTTTGAACTAGGTTAGCAAATGATTCTGTGTTAGTCACAAAGCCATTCAGTTTATAAGTGCAGGATCAGCTTTTGTCACGAGTCTACCACTTTAACTCATCTTTGGTGGCTTTGTGCAAAGCAGCAAGAGAGAAAGAAATTCCAAAGATTTATCACAGTAATTAAACTTGAATAAAGGCAAAGACACAGTTTGTGGGTTTATTCAGGCAGGTATGTATGTGATAGATCAAGAACAACGAAGAGTTCAAAAGGAAGCAATTTCATTTCTAGGTAATAAATAGATGGTATCATCTTCTCCTACGTGGAATATTCCAGTGCAACAAATAAATTGCTTTCATTAAAGACTTGCATGGAGGATTAATGAATATTGATAATAAGCTGTATGTGAAAATATACCATTTACTGTACACAGAAGGGGGGAATATGGATATATGGGGCATAAGAAAAAATGTTATCCTTTAACTTCTACTGTAGGTGTCTGCCTACAATGTGAAGTGCATACCAACATTTTTCAGAGTCATAAAAATAAATGTTTTTCACAAAGATAATCTGCATTTTGCATCAAAAAGAGCTGGGCTTCTAATTTATTGTACTGTAGTTCGAGGCATGGTGATGGACAAAGGTTCACACACATTTCTCCCTTCCAGAAGGAACCTTATACAGCTGATCAATCACTTTCTAAATTTCAGCAGATCTTTATATCCCAATGCTTCCAAAACAAAGCTAAAGGCCTTTGACATTGTAGCCAGTTCAGATACCAGCAGGAAGGAAATCCACTGGACCACTGCTCTTGTTGTGTGAACATACAGATATGACCACAACTGAGCCCAAAATTTCCATTGCTTCACAGGGCTTTACAGCCCTCCCTAAGCAGTTTACAGAGTCAGCATATTGCCCCCAACAATCTGGGTCCTCACTTTACTAGCCTCAAAAATATGGAAGGCTGAATCAACCCTGAGCTGGTGAGGATCAAACTCCTGGCAGGGCAAATGCAGATTAGCCTGAAAAACTACATTCTAACCACTGTGCCACTCTATCTCTACAAGTGAGTTGTGGCCCATTTTATGATCTTTTATGAGAACCTCTTGAGCTAACAAGAGCGTGCACAGAAAAAGAGGATACTGAGAGTAGTCAAGTTTACGCAGCAACCACAAGGTTTACTTGTGGAATAATACAATAGCACAGTACCATATAAAACAGTCCAGGTCATACACGAGTAAAGAGATGATAGCAAATAACAATAGTCCAAGGAGTATCCAATTCAGAGTCTCCTTACCAATCCATAAGTCAAAACACAGTTCTTCAGGTTTAGCAAACAGTAGCAAACCCACAAACCACAATAATCAGCAAGTAACAGCAAAACGTTACAGAGAGAATAACAGAGAGAGAGAAGCTATGTCTCTAGCTCCCTCTTATGGCCGTTGGAAAAACAGTGTTGGCCAATCATCACATTTAAAGTGATACAATACAGTTTCTATTACAACACCACAATCATAGTTTATATATATTGCCAACCCAACCAGTTAGACCATAGTCATCCACCTAACAGAGTTGCTAAGCAAATCTGGCCTCCCCCATTGACTTTGCTTGTTAGAAGCCAGCTGGGAAGATTACAAATGGTGATCACATAACCCCAGAACAGTGCAATTGTCATGCTTGTTGACAAAGATTGTTCACATGACTTTGGGTGGATGCTGCAACAGTCATAAGTGTGAAAATGGATACCATCACTTTTTTCAGTGCCATTGTAACTTCAAATGATCACTAAACAAATGGTTGTAAGTTTGGAACTATCTGTACTTCTAACCACTAAATGTGTAGGTGATAACTTAGATTTGCCTCCTCAACAAGGAATTTTGCAAGTGCCTATTATGAAATCTGCATGATTTCATTGTGATTTGTTCTGGAAAAGGCACTTTTCCTCACTTCAAAGTCTCCACTTCAACTCTTAATTGTCTCATACTATGAGGATGCTGAGGAGTGATTGAAAACATAGCAAACTGGAGTAATTTGCTCACTCTCTTTACTTTACAAAGTAAGGAAGTCCTTGTTTCCTAAAGCAGACTTGATGTGGTTCCTTGATTGAATTTTCATCACTGTAGAATTGCAGAACTTCATTACTATAGAACTTCAGAAAGTTCTACAACTTGGGTGTTTAAGTTCAGTCAGAATTCTGTAGTAAATCTAAGACAAACACATCATCTGCCTGGCACATGTTGAATTTTTATTTCCTGATCTGTTTTTCAGGTGACCAGAACTTCTGTTTCATATGGAGTATTAAGGTGCTTAAAATGATGGTATTTGCCTTCCTTATAAGACCAGTCTACAGATAGAATTAAATCAGCTTTTTTAAATGAAAGACAGAAATTATCATTTAATTTAGAAATAATGTTCAATATAAGAATTAAATGTTACCATTCATCAATCTGAATTTTTAATAATACCTCTTTAAATTACAGTATCTTCTTAAAATACCTTCTTAAATGTCTTCTCTTCTATTAAGGAATACCTTATTAAAGTAGCAGAGCAAGATTACTTACAAACTGCGTGAGGAGAAAGGAAGTTTTCACTAAATAGGTTATTGGTATCAGAGTCAAAAATCCAAATTGCCCTCTCAATATTTGAGGATAATTTGATTATGATTAGAGGATTTTTTAATATAGTTATTTAACATAAATACTTAAGAAAAGCTGAATTGGATAAAAAGATTTTGGGCTGAAGTGAATTTTGAATTTTGGCAAATACTTACAACTCCATGTATATGTGATGGATGAATGACTTGGTCAATATTTCCTTGTTCACATAAGATCAACTAAAATATAGTTTGCATATAGAATGGAACAGACATCATAGATCATAAACCATACAAAGTTTTCATATCACTCAAAGCTCTTTTTTTCACATCCTGGTCTTTCAGTATTGGATTATCAAAGAATGACATCAAGTGGTGATGTGCATGCATGTGTAAAAAAACACCCATAATCATCCAAAAAATGTTGGAATAGAATGCCATCTCCAATGAAATAAGTAACATCAAATACATTATGCAGAATTTTCAAAGATATGCCTGCAGGGATTGGAGATAACTATTGTTTCATGTGTTTATATTTTATGTTTTGCTATTTCAGTTCTACAACTTGATCCATTGAGTTCTTCTCAATGGTCAATAATAAATACTTTCAATATTAGACAAAATCAACTTCAAGAATTAATTTTATTTGTTATAATAATTATGAAGTTTGAATCTTTAAATTATCAGTAAGCTCCATTTTGTATTTTGTGTGCATTTCCATGTCATTGCCATGCAAGAAATATAAATTCAGAATCAAGACATACAGTTTTGTCTTAATTTTAGCACCACGCAGAATTTGCTAACGCAAACATTATGTGGCATCTCTGACTCATTGAAATATATTGATTCAACTTAACCATTTGAAGAACAATTTCCTCTTCCTCCTCCTCCTTCCCTAGTATTCCAAAATTCATAATCCATCTTTTTATCAGATTTTCATGAGAATAACCTGGCAAACCTACATCAGATATTATAGTATAGCCTGGGAAATGATCTGATGGCTCCTTATAAGATTTCTCTGAAAGAGAGAAAGAGATCAAATAACAGTTTTCAAGGAATAAGAATGGATCTCCCAATTTATTTATTTATTTGTTTATAATCAAAAGGAGGAGAAAGATGAGATTTCGTTATGGGGGAGGGAGTCAAATCAAAGAAAATTGAAACTTATTTCTAAGGAGGTCAGAGGCTATTTAGGGTGGTCCGCTCCCTTTTAAATCAAGGGACGGGAGAGGACCCCTTATGAGGACGGGCTGAGGAATTTAGTAAATATCTGGTGGACAAAATTGCTCAGATTCAGGCTGGTCTGGACTCTGACTGGGCAGTATCTGACGAGAGGAAAACGATGAGTTTGGCCGAGAACATTTGGGAAGAGTTTGATCCTGTGACTCCAGATGAAGTGGACAGGATCTTGGGGAAATTAAGTGCCACCACGTGTTTGTTGGACCCGTGTCCCTCCTGGCTGGTCTAGGCCTCTCGGGAGGTTACACGAGGCTGGATCCTAGCAGTTATCAATGCCTCACTAAGTGAAGGGTACTTCCCTGCCGCCTTGAAAGAGGCAGTGGTAAGGCCCCTCCTTAAGAAACCTGCATTGCACCCAGCTATTTTAAATAACTTCCGTCCTATCTCCAACCTTCGCTTTCTTGCAAAGGTCGTTGAGAGCGTGGTGGCACGGCAGCTCCCTTTGGTCCTGGAGGAAACTGAGTATCTGGATCTGTACCAATCGGGTTTCAGGCCCAGGTATAGCACGGAAACGGCATTGGTCACGCTGGTGAATGATCTCTGGCGGGCCCGAGATAGGGTTTATTCCTCTGTCCTGGTCCTATTAGATCTCTCAGCGGCTTTCGATACCATCAACCACGGTATCTTGCTGTGTCGTCTTGAGGGGTTGGGAGTGGGAGGCACCGTTCTGCAGTGGTTCTCCTACCTCTCCGGCCATTCGCAGACGGTGTTGGCAGGGGGGCAGAGGTCAACCCCTAGGCCCCTTAGTTGTGGGGTGCCTCAGGGGTCGGTACTCTCACCTCTCCTGTTCAACATCTATATGAAGCCGCTGGGAGAGATCATCCATGGCTTCGGGGTGAGGTATCATCAATATGCTGATGATACCCAGCTTTTTAATCTCCACCCCGAACCAACCCAGTGATGCCCTCAATGTGATGTCCCATTGCCTGGAAGCAGTACAGATTTGGATGGGAAAGAACAGGCTCCGGCTCAACCCGGCCAAGACTGAGTGGCTTTATGTACCGGCATCTCGTTTACTCCAAGAGGTTCCATCTTTAGTTATAGGAGGAGAGATCTTACCTCCCGTTGATAGAGCAGGCAATCTAGGCATCCTCCTGAATTCACGACTCAGTTTTGAAGATCTTATTGGAGTCGTGGCTAGGGGGGCATTTGCCCAGATTCACCTGGTACGCCAGTTGCACCCCTTTCTGGACCGAGATGCCCTACGCACAGTCACCCACACACTTGTTACCTCCCGTATAGATTACTGCAATGCTCTCTACATGGGGCTGCCCTTAAAGACCACCCGGAGGCTTCAGCTGGTGCAGAGTGTGGCTGCATGGGTAGTGATGCGAGCACCCTGATACTCCCATATTACACCCCTCCTGCGTGAGCTGCATTGGTTACCGGTTGCCCTCCGGGTGAGATTTAAGGTGCTGGTACTTGCCTTTAAAGCCCTACATGGCTTAGGCCCGGGATACTTGCAGGACCATCTGCTGCCGGGAACGAATTCCCATCGCCCAGTACGCTCACACAGAGAAGGCCTCCTCAGGGTACCGTCGGCTAGACAATGTCGGCTGGCGACCCCCAGGGGGAGGGCCTTCTCTGTGGGAGCGCCAGCCCTGTGGAACCAGCTCCCCCCTGAGCTTCGGATGGCCCAAGATCTCCGGTCCTTTCGCCGCGGCCTCAAAACACTCCTTTTCCTCCTGGCTGACCTGGACTGACAGGGGTTTCAATTATGTTTTTAATTTTTTAACTCTAATTTTTAATTTATTTTAATTTTAATTTATTGTACAGAGGCCTTTAATTTTATCTTAACTTCTGTATTTATTGTATGTTATTTTTGTTAGCCGCCCTGAGTCCTTCGGGAGATAGGGCGGCATATAAGTCCCAATAATAAATAAATAAATAAATAAATAAATAAATAAATAAATAAATAATGAAATGCCAATTCTGGTGTCATCATGGTGCCTTAATCACTTCAACACCCAAAAGTTGTAAATAGCAGGGTTAACTGGCAGATAATGACTTCATCATAGCATTCCATGAGGATGCCAGTTTACAATTAATTTTACCCTTCATGATTTTTTCCCCTCCTGTATTTTTGATTACACTGTGGTGAATGCTAGATAAGCTTCAGTTTAAAGATTCCTTTCTGATATCTATAGAAGGGCGGGTTTTGGTGAACACCCTTGTGTGATCCGTGCAAATATGCGGACACTCTCTGAGATAAGAAATCTAGCAGATAGCTATCAAAATATAATCTATGTATCTACAGTAGCTGAGTATTTCTTAAAGAAAAGAAAAGAAAAGAAAAGAAAAGAAAAGAAAAGAAAAGAAAAGAAAAGAGAAGAGAAGAGAAGAGAAGAGAAGAGAAGAGAAAAAAAGAAAAGAAAAGAAAAGAAAAGAAAAGAAAAGAAAAGAAAAGAAGCTTATGCTACATGAAGCTATTGTAACAAAATCCTGTAAGTCTGAATTTGCCTTGCCCCTCCCTGTTTTTATCTTTAAGAAATCTAGGGAGGGTCAACTCTAAGACACTTCCTCAAATTACATTTCTCCCCCAATTCCAATTTCTCTTGTCTGATCATTTTCTTGGTTGCAGCTCTTCCTCCTATTCCTCAAGGTTATTCTTACTGGCCATTATAGATAATTAATGCCTCCATCCAAGGTTGGACAAGTGAAACATTTTGTGTTTGTGAACAGTAGCAGTGGGTTTTCTATTATAGAACCAACCTTGACATTTCTATATTTAGAGTCAGAAGTGACAGGTCTGTCATGGAACTGGAGTGAAGCTGCCTGAAAGCTAATATTGGGTGTTAAAAGTTCAGCAACATGGAAACATCAAGAGGAGAAGCTGAGATAATAGAAATGGAAAATATGAATATAAACACGGATTGGAAGTCTCTATGATAGCGCTAGCAAAAGGCAGTCTTTAACAGCCTCTACCAGCTCTCTGCTTTTTGATTGTTCTTCCAGTGTAGTTGTGAGGAATTGCATGCAGAATACGGAGGGAAGAAGGCCTCTAGTTCAGCATGAGGGTACATGTTAGATCTCAGTGAAATATATATATATAGAGAGAGTCATCCCAAACAAAACCTTTGCTTCATATCCTGAAGAGCTGCTAGCAGTATTGAGAATATTAACTTACACGAAGGGTGGGCTGGTGTGTGGAGGAGAGAGGGCAATCCTAGTGATGACAAATGTCAACCATTGTGAAATACTTAATGTATGATTGTCAGTTATCAATGGCATCATGTGTGATTCAAAATTTTTATTAATTTTAACAAAGCATAAAACACAAAAAAATATAAAGAAAGACGAAGGTAAAATAGGGAAGGAAAAGGGGAAGAGAGAAAAGTGTAGGGTAGAGGGGGGGGAGGAAAAAAAGCTTTGACTTCCAACTCCTTTTGATGCAACATGAAAATTCAACTTTTTACTTTTATATAATAGTATATACTAGCCATTTCTATAACACCAAACCTATCTAATCAGCAAAACCCAAAATCGAACGTTCTTTTTTTTTACTTCTAGCGCAAAGTCCAAAAGCAGTTTTCAAGTAGAAACAAAATTAATTGTGTTCTTTTCTTTAATCAAAGTAGTCAATTTAGCCATCTCTGCTAACTCTATCAACTTTTGCAGCCATTCGTCCATTGTGGGAATCACAGTGTCCTCCTTCCATTTTTGTGCACAAAGTATTTATTCTTGCTGCCCTTAGCATGTATAACATCAAAATTCCATTTTTCCCCCAAGGTTTTTATCCATTAGGCCTAATAAAAAAGTCTCTGGTTTTTCTTTATGTTCACTTTAAGAATCCTGCTCCAGTATGTCTTTGCTTTATCATATGTCCACCATAAATGATAAAAAGTTCTTTCTTAAATTCAATCATTTCCTTAATAATATCTGCAACAGCCTACAATCACCTACAGATGTCTAGCATCCTGACATGGATAAAGTTAGCCATACATGTTCTTTTTAGCTCATAGCACCCTGAATGTAGGAGAGAGAGAGCATAAATTCTCATTGAGAAGGAGGAGGAGAAAGCTGGAGAAAGTGGAAGAATTGGGCATGTCTAGTTTAATGAAGAGAAGGACAAGCAGCCTTCCAGTATGTAAGGGGCTGCCACAAAGAAGAGAAGATGTCAAGCTATTCTCCAAAGCACCTGAAGGCAGGACAAGAAGCAATGGATGGAAACTAATCAAGGAGAGAAGTAACCTAGAACTAAGGAGAAATTTCCTGACAGTTAGAACAATTAATCAGTGGAACAACTTGCCTCCAGAAGTTGTGAATACTCCAACACTGGAAATTTTTAGGAAGAGACTGGACAACCATCGGTCTGAAATGGTATAGGGTTTCCTGCCTGAGCAGCGGGTTGGACTAGATGATCTCCCACATCCCTTCCAAGTCTATTATTCTGTTAGAGTCTTCTGGGAGATGAAACAGGAGAAATGGAGTGATGACTATCAAGTAAAAATGGATGCTAGGCAGTGTTAGTTGCTGAATTTATGGGTAAGAAGAAAAAGCTGGGGAAGACCACAGGTAATATTTACAAAAAAGAAAAAAGGGGAAAAAAAGAAAAAGAAATTGGAGAGGACAACAAAGAACAATTCTACCAGATGACTTTGAAGGGATTGTTAAAGAAAGAGAAAGAAATCAGATCTGGGGGAAAAATGCCAGAGACAGAAGGTCACCTAGCCAGTACAATGAGACATAGATCTATCTGTGTGATCACTGAGAGACAACAATGATTTGATGGCACATAATTAATCAATCAATAGCTCTCCTTTATATTTACTCAACTCTCAAAATTGCATACATATACAATAGGTAATTGTACAAAATGCTTAGCCAGGTTCAAACTTCTAGTTAAGGTAGAGAGAGAGATGGGACCTTGCAGGACAAGGAATTTATTTTATTTAGCTGTAAATAAATCTCAGCTTTGTGTTTGACAGAAAATAAAGTTAAAACTAAAAGTTGCTTTAATGTGCTGATAAACAGAGAGAGAGAGAGAGAGAGAGAGAGAGGGAAAGAGAGAGGGAAAGAGAGAGAGAGAGAGAGAGAGAGAGAGAGAGAGAGAGAGAGAGATCACACCCCATGGATCCATAAAAGCTTGTGATAGTCTTACTACATAATTGTAATGTTTGTATGATCTCATCATGGCACCTGTCCTCATCTTGCTATCACTGAGAGTTGTTGTGGTTTTCTATGGACAGAGAGCTTTTTTTAGACAACCTTTCCAATGTTTCTTAACCTCAGTATAAGATGGACAGACTTCAACTCCCAGAATTCCCCAGCCAGCTTTTCTGGAATTCTGGGAGTTGAAGTTCACCCATCTTAATCTTGCTAAGGTTGAGAAACACTGCTTGGGCTACTTATTCCAAAGAACAGTACTACTTTCTCCTGCTTTTATTAGTTATATATTTGTTCATATGACTCTCTGATCACTAGCCAACCTATTTTGGCCCAGTTTGTTGGACAAACTTAGCTATACCTAGTTAACTATTGTGCGCAGTCAGAAAGCTGAATTAACTGAATGAACCATTGTCAAGAATCAAGAAGAAAAGTAAATGTGCACAATCACCTGCTTTATTCCCATTTTCTGAGTGTTGGAAGTAAATGCTGTGATTCAGTGTCAGCCTGTGATACCAGCAGCTGAGTCTGATGATTCTGAAGAGGAAGAGGAGGGGTTTGGAGAGCCTTTGGTGTCAGAGGGAGGCTCTGATGCACTGCAGAACTCTCAGCCTGGCCCCTCCAGTCATGTTCCTCATCAGACTCAGCCGTGTGAGCACAAGGTATTGGACATAGATGATTCACAGCTGCATCTATTCAGGGACGCTAGGAGCAGGAGGCAATCCAGCAGAGTAGAACAGAGAAAGGCCCTGAGCCAACTCAGTGAGAGGAGGAGAAGGCAATGAGAAGCCACGCCTTGGGACTGCTGATAAAAGGGGAAGGTGTGGGAGGTGCTGGTTGCTGAAGGCAACCATTTGAAGATCTTCTGCTAGAGTCCTGGTCTGTTATTCCTGTTTAACTCTTGTTTGAACTTTTGATTTCTTTGTAAATAAATTTGGTTGGGTTTTTCCAGCCTGTTGACTATAAAAAGGGGTTGTCCCTGACATTCAAACAGGGCCAGTCGTAGGCTGGAACAGAACAGTAAAAGGTATATTATTAGCAGGGCTTTTTTTTCTCATAGAACGCTCAGAACGGAGTTCTGGCACCTTTTTTGGATGGAACCTTGTAGGGTAGGCAAGGCGGGTTGTATGACGTGTGTGAGTTCCGGCACCTTTTTCTTTTACAAAAAAAGCACTGATTATTAGTTTGGCCTCCTGACCTTCTGATGGGCTTAATGTTGCCATAGTGATAGAAGGAGAAACTTTTGAGGCCAGTTATCCTTACTTTGGGGGAAGGGTGTTAAAGATATAAATGGGAGGTAAATGTCTTCCATACCCATCCCTTTAGCAAGACTCTTCTACCGCCAGATTTTGATGGCAAAATGGCTGAATTTCCAAAATAATATTTTAGAACAATATCAGGTGGAAATAAGAATAGAGGAATGGCCTCTTAGAAGGCTCATATTTTCATTCCTAGACTTATTTTTTCGTACTGAATAAGGATGAGAGAGAAAAAATACACCACTCAAGCTTGATAACAGGGGCCCAGAGGACTACAGATTGCTCAGTCCTTCTTTCAGTTCTGGAAATATGAGATGTGTTTTGCTTTTCTGTCATCTCCTGGAAGTAAAATTAAATACAGTGGTTTCATATGGCATTTAACATACGGCATAATATACTTCTAAGTGCTGTTCAGAAAAAGTCCATGCAATGTTAATACTAATTCCCTCTTAAGCATTTGTCATATTTTATTGCTTCCTGTTCAGCCTAGCTCAGTGATTAGTAATAAATTTCTCCATAGCTAATCTTTAATCCTTGAGTTTTGATTCCTCACACTAGGAGTTAGTCAGATTGCAGAACACCAGCATCAAATGGAGATCTTATTCGGTGTAAAAATCCTTTATATCTACATTTGCTGAAAATATTTATCCATAGCTAAGCATGCATATTTTCCAAATTTATTAGAAATAATAATGACAAATAAACAAATGTCTTGGTAAAAAAAAAGCTTTTCCATAATTATTGGATATCTGTCTTGCTCCACAGAGAAAAGTACTGAAATTAGATATGTTCCCTTTTTTTCAAATGTGTGTAATGTGCTTTCTTGGTTGGAGTGGTCTTGCCACAAGAGATTCAAAGTATCTGCCTCTTTATTTTACAGAGATCATCTATAGCTGGGTATTTAATGCATTCCCCTCCTTTGTGGCAGAAGATAGCAGGCGTTTCATCTCCCAGGAAACAGGCAACCTGTATATAGCCAAGGTGCAACCGTCAGATGTTGGGAGTTACATCTGCCTCGTGAAGAACACAGTGACAAATGCCAGGGTGCTTAGTCCTCCAACCCCATTAACACTTCGAACTGATGGTAAGTTAGCTGTTTCTCAAAACTGAAATATATTGGGGTGGTGGAAAAGCTGTGTAGAAGTATAAAGGCTGTTGTCCAGGTCATTGTTCCATGACGGCCATGGACCTGAAGCAGGTTATTCTGGGCCCAACTCACGGGGGGGTCACACGCTCGATCTGGTTTTTCTATCTGGATGGTGGTTAGATGATCTTGGGGGGGTTCTCCAATTAATTCACCCCTGTCATGGACCGATCATCATCTCCTGCGGATGGTCTTCCATTTTGCCACTCCCTGTCGTGGGGTTGCTGAGCCAACAAGATGGTTCCGCCCTAGACGCCTTATGGACCCTGAGCGGTTCCAAATGGCGTTTGGGCCCCCACCTGCCTCCTTTGCTCACAGCTCGGTCGATGCCCTAGTGGAAGCCTGGGAAAGGGCAGCCACAGAGGCACTCGACCAAGTTGTACCCATGCGGACCTTGACCCGACGCAGATATCAACGGGCCCCATGGTTCTCCATGGAGGTCCGCGAGATGAAGCGTCAGAGATGGGGCCTAGAGAGCTGTTGGAGGTCCAGCCGATCTGAATCCGACTGGTTACGACTAAGGTCATTTACAAGAACTTATCTCGCAGCGTTGAGGGTGGCTAGGTCTAACCACTTTGCCACCCTCATCGCATCCACAGATAATCGCCCGGCCGCCCTGTTTAGGGTAACTCGCTCTCTCCTTAATCAGGAGGTGAGGGAGGAACCCTTGCAGGGTCGAGCCGAGGAGTTTAGTCGATTTCTGTTGGACAAAATCGCTCGGATCCGGACCGGTTTGGACTCCGACTGGGCAGAGTCTGACGAAGAGGATACGGGCGGCCTTGTCGATTTAATTTGGGAAGAGTTCGATCCTGTGACTCCTGAAGAAGTGGACAAGATCATGGGGAAGCTGAGCTCCACCACGTGTTTGTTGGACCCGTGCCCCTCCTGGCTGACTTATGCAGCCCGGGATGGGACACGAGGCTGGCTCCAGGCAGTGATTACTGCCTCTTTGAGTCAGGGTAGCTTTCCCGCCGCCTTGAAGGAGGCGGTGGTGAGACCCCTCCTCAAGAAGCCTGCCTTGGACCCGGCAATTTTAAACAACTATCGTCCGGTCTCCAACCTTCGCTTTTTAGCGAAGGTTGTTGAGAGCGTGGTGGCGCAGCAGCTCCCTTTGTTCTTGGATGAAGCTGATTACCTAGACCCATACCAATCGGGTTTCAGGCCTGGGTACAGCACGGAGACGGCATTGGTCGTGCTGGTGAATGATCTCTGGTGGGCTCGGGACAGAGGTTGCTCCTCTGTCCTAGTCCTTTTAGACCTCTCAGCGGCTTTTGATACCATCGACCATGGTATCCTGCTGCGACGTCTCAGAGGGTTAGGAGTGGGAGGCACAGTTCTCCAGTGGTTCTCCTCTTACCTTCTGGGACGTTTGCAGTCGGTGTTGGCAGGGGGGCAGAGATCGACCTTGAGACCTCTCATTTGCGGAGTTCCTCAGGGATTGGTTCTCTCGCCTCTCCTGTTCAACCGCTGGGTGAGAAGCCCGCTGGGTGAGATCATTCGTGGTTTTGGAGTTGGGTATCACCAATATGCTGATGATACCCAGCTTTTTATTTTGACCCCAAACCACCCCAGCGATGTCCTCGACGTGATGTCCCGTTGCCTGGAGGCGGTCCGGGTCTGGATGGGGAGGAACAGGCTTCGACTCAACCCTGACAAGACTGAGTGGCTGTTCGTGCCGGCATCCCGGGAAATTCCAATTATTCCATCATTGGCCATGGGGGGTGAGCTATTACCCCCCGTAGATAGGGCCCGCAACTTGGGGGTCCTTCTAGATTCACAGCTCTCTTTGGAAGAGCATATTGGAGCTGTGACTAGGGGGGCCTTTGCCCAGGTTCGCCTGGTGCGCCAGTTGCGGCCCTATCTAGACCGGGATGCCTTGCGCACAGTCACTCATGCGCTCGTGACCTCTCGTCTAGACTACTGTAATGCTCTCTACATGGGGCTGCCCTTGAGGTCCACCCGGAGACTCCAGCTGGTGCAGAATGCAGTCGCACGAGTTGTCTTGGGAGTTTCCCAATACTCCCATGTTACACCTTTGCTCCGCGAGCTGCATTGGCTACCGGTTGCTCTCCGGGTGAGGTTCAAGGTGTTAGTGATGACTTACAAAGCCCTTCATGGCATGGGGCCGGATTACCTACGGCAACACCTGCGGCCGGCGTCAACTTCCCTCCGTCCAGTGCGCTCCCACAGAGAGGGCCTCCTCAGGGTGCCGGCGATCAAAGAATGCCGATTGGTGACCCCCAGGGGGAGAGCGTTCTCTGTGGGTGCGCCAGACCTTTGGAACCACTTACCTGTTGAGCTCCGGATGGCCCCCGACCTTCGCTCCTTCCGGCGTGATCTCAAAACTTTCTTTTTCGAACAAGCTGGCCTGGTCTGATGGGATGGGGCTGGGTTTTTATAAATAGTTTTAATGTTAATATGTATTAATTTTATGGGCATAATGTTTAATGGCTTTTTAATTTTTGTATTCTATTTTTATTGTGTATTGCCCTGTTCACCACCCTGAGTCCTTCGGGAGAAGGGCGGTATACAAATTAAATTATTAAATTAAATTAAAATTAAATTGTTGTCCTAAAGAACTAAAAGGGAACTGGACTTTCTTGGTGGGTTTTTTTCCCTTTGAAAGAGGAGTCAAAGAGGTCATCTAGGTTAAAACTGAATAGTCCTCCCTTAACACATGGGGAAGGATACAACAACACCTATTTCCTGTTTAAAACACAGTCAGCAGACCCAGAAAGGTTCCAAACCCATTTGCCCTTTAATTCAGGTGACTCTGAGGATACAGGTAAACCCCCAGGTGGCCTCAATGACTCTCAGAGTACTATGACCAGATAAGTGCAAAAAATATAAAATTCTTCCATTCCCCACCAGTCACTTAAAACTGAAGAAGCTTCTCGGATGAGAAGCAAATCATTTTGACTATTATTTCTAAGCAAAATTGGAAAATGGTGCAGCATTGCAAAATTTTACTTACTTGGATAATTTTGAGAATGGAAGTAGAAAACCACATGGAAATTAGTAATAACTGGTAGTTTTGATGGTTGCATCTTTAATTACCAGTTACTAAGGGAAGAGTTGGCTGAGTTTTTGTTGAATACTGAATACTGAGTGTTGCAGAATGCTGGACTAGACTGGCCTTTGGTCTAGAAACAAGCATTAAATTGCAGGACTGCACATAAGTCCAGATTCAAAAGCCAAAATTTGATTCAGATCTTGCATGGCTGTGCTTATAGTATTTTATAAACTCCCAGAGGGAATTTATAAAAGGGTAAAAAATAAATAAGGATTTGGAGGCTAAACCATACAATGAATGGTTGAGGGAGCTATGTATGTCTACTATATGGAAGAAAAGAATTAGGATATAGTCATGAGACAGTATTATCTGTCAAAGAGGATACATACAATTGAAGTTCAACTTATGAGCATTCTTAGTGCTTTGTTGATATTGGTTGAATACTTTGTGAAAATAATAAGCAAATATTTTAAGGCAATCATGTCAATGCTTGCAAATGGTACATTTATCAAACAGTTTTTCACAAAAATGAAGAGACCTAATTTTAGAAAAATCCAATTATATAATCCTTTCGGTGACCTTGAATTTTCATGGCTGACAACTTTCTTTCTTGATTTTGTTGTTGTAGTCAATGCAGTTAGGACTTGGTAGTTTATGACAAGAATGCTGATAAGACCATATCTATATATTTATCTTCATTGAGATGACTGAATTATATTATAGTTTTATATCAAATCCTACAAGTATAGACATTCGCTTACCTTTATATTAATCTTTTATTTCTTTAGAGCTGTGCCTCAAAGGGAAACTTATCTTCTTGATATGAACCAAATTAAATAAAAACATCAAGAAATCCTTGAATGGATTCCGAATAAAATGAATGCCTCATTTATGCAGATGTCCTTGACAATCAGTCATTTCTTACTATTCAATTTCTTTTTGTGCAGACCTAAAAACAATTTAAAATTCTATCTGAAGAGATAAAAAGTTTCATCAGAAAAAAATGGATCACGCATGATTTCATTAACAGCCTTTTAAAATGAGTTAGACACTCAGAAGAATTATTTAATAAGTGTTTACAAGCAATTTCAAGAGCATTTTAGCAGACTTTTGGAAGTCCCTGTTACCAAACTGGAAGCAGTTAAAATGCCTTCACTTAAAACAAACAAACAAACAGGAAAAAAACCCAGACAATTTGCAAAGGATATGGAAATTCAAATGTGGTTGAGCTTACAACATTTGCTGTTTGATCATAAAGTGCACTTTTCAAGTTCATATATTTTTATGAGATCGTTTCCCCATTCTGGAATGTACCCAATAAACTATTTCTTTCAAACTAAGCAATAAAGACACTAAAAGGTTGTTTTCTATGGTTTTCAGTCAACATTTCCCAAAGCTATGCAGAAAGATACATCTTTCCATGATGTATGGGGTCTTCCATGGAGGGAGGGAGGGAGGGAGGGAGGGAGAGAGAGAGAGAGAGAGAGAGAGAGAGAGAGAGAGAGAGAGAGAGAGAGAGAGAGAGAGAGAGAGAGAGAGAGAGAGATTTCAGACATTCAGTTAAAGTGCACAATGCAGTTATTGGTTCCATTCAACATGGAGCTCCAGAGCCTTCAGTTCTTTGCATCTTTTATCCTGTTAACCATTTGGAGAAGAGACAGCAAGCTAAGTTACCTTGTTTGTCCCTCCCTTTAGCTCTGCTTGATTCTCTGCCAGTTCTCTTTGTTTCAAGTAGAAAATACTTAAGGACCAAATTTAAAGTCAAAATTATTTTATTAGCTAGCTTAACTTTATGTGACAGTATTAGTTATTGCTAATAACAATTCCTTTACTGCTTCAGCTTCAGAATAATCCTTCCCCAGTAAGAAAGAGGTCATCAGCAAATATTCTTATGCTGCTAGCTTTGGATTCTCCATATTGGAAAATTTCAGAAGCTCTGAGTACAAATTTGTGTGAGGCTTTGCCAAAGTGGTGAAGTAGCTTGCCTTCTTGTTCAACCCATTTTGTTGAATATCAAATAATGAAACAAAAAATATTTTTTTCCAAGAGGGGGGAAAAATGCCATGTGATAGGTAGATAGAAATTCTGCTTTAATGTCTGTTCAAAAAATTGGAGTCTATTCATAGTTTTTTCAGAGAGTTTGACCCTAGAATATATGTCAAGTTTAAGTTTTCCTAGCAAATGTCCTTCCCGGAAAGACATTTCCAGACTCTTGCAGTAGTGTCTCCATAGTCCCAGCAGCCACATGACAGTGCTCATTAGTTTGCGCTGCATGCAAGATATTATGATATTGTAATGCAATCAATTTCATGGGCTGCATTGTTTTGCTTCCCAGCAGAGGTTTAAAGACCTCCCCTTCCACAATAATAAATTCCAACTGATAGACCTCTTGGGTTGCAAAGTTTAATTCTGCATTTCCCCATTATTTTTAGAGTACGCTTGTTAGAGATAAAGACTACCTGGCAACATGGAGCAATAACTCTCCCTACAGGGATGAAACACTGTGATAGCACACTACAGGTGGTGCACAAGTCCAAATAATAGTGAACAGATTGCAAGCAATTCAGTGAGTTACATCCACCTAACTAGTACTGTTTAACATCTGTACTTCAAAGCCTGGGACTGCTACACTGAAGCTCTGGGCACCATATTATAAGCACAATTCAAAGAACTGAAACCGGTTCAAGGGAGGAGAATGAGGATGATCGGGGGACTTGAAACTCAGTGCTAGGAAGATCAATTCTAGGGAGTGGAAATGTTAAATTTTGAAAAGAAAAGGCTGGTGCCAGGAAAGGTGTCTTAAGATAAAGGTAAAGGTTCCCCCGCACATGCGTGCTAGTTGTTTCCAACTCTAGGGGCCGGTGCTCATCTCATTTTCAAAGCCAAAGAGCCAGCGCTTGTCCGAGGACATCTCCATGGTCATGTGGCCGGCATGACTAGATGCCAAAGGCGCACAGAACGCTGTTACCTTCCCACCGTAGTGGTCCCTATTTTTCTACTTGCATTTTTACGTGCTTTCAAACTGCTAGGTTGGCAGAAGCTGGGACGAGTAACAGGCGCTCACTCTGCTATGCGGCACTCGGGATTCGACCCGCCAAACTGCCGAACTTCTGATCGACAAGCTCAGCGTCCTAACCCACTGAACCACTGCGTCCCTTGTCTTAGTGCTCTTCAAATACCTGGAAGGATGACAACCAGAACATCAAAAGCTGTTCTCTATCCTTCCACCAGATAAACTCCAAACGAACAGATCTCAGTTTTAGGAAGACAGATTTCATCTCCCACTTTAATACAGAGGGAAAGTGCCTGTACGGAAGGTCGAAGCAAAGATGGCAAGATACAGTAAATGCAGACATGAAAAATGCCCCAGTTGGACACAGATGTTGCATCTGATTGTGCAAGATGACGCTTGTTGAACTGAAAAGCACACCCTCCATCTGCAGGGGAAAAATGTTAGGAGGAGGAGGAGGAAGAGGATGATCATGATGATTTGTAAGAAGACAGATTCTGACTGAATGTTAGAAAAGTGTAATCACAGTGAGATGCGTTTGACAGTAGAATCAGTTGCCAGTAGAAAGAGTAGGCTTCGCTTCACTAGGTGCATTCAAATAGGGTCATTGATTAGGGGCACTGTAATTTATATTCCTGTACTGAATTGGGATTGGACTTGATACCTAAGTGGACTCTTCTGACTCAATAATTCTACAGTTGTAGAATAATAGTTCAACAGGTTGAGGGCCTCAGCCTGCCCCCCCCCCTCCATTTCTATTCTAAATAGACAACAACGAATGCCTTTCATTCTGTTCTGCCACTGGCAATTTGGAACAAGATCAATTTTTATAAGCTGAGCCATCTTGGCTCTGGCCAAAAGAAGAATAACAACTTGGAAGGGACTTTGGAGGTCCTCTAGTCCAACCCTCTGCTCAAACAGGAGACCCCACACCATTCCAGACATTCTCCTCTCACCCACAGCCTCTGGAGTCAAGCTGCCCCATGGACCAATTCTTCTCACCATCGGGAAGCCTATCTCTAGAGACAGTGGTAGGATTCAAATAGGTGAACAACCAATTCTCTGGGTAGATGCTGTTTCTGGAAGTCCATTCTGGGCCTGGGCAACAAAAAATTAAGCTACCTCAAGCTACCAGTTCTGTCGAACTGCCTGGATCCCACCACTGCCTAGAGATGTCAGGGAGTCCAGACCACCAGCCAAGAAAAAACTATAAATAACATTTATTCACTCTTTGTTTGTATTTTATTCCATGTCTGATTAAGTGCTGAATCTAAGCCTTGACAATTATTCCTCATAACAATTTTTGGAGAGTTTCAAGCGATCAGGAAAATAAGTAAACAAATGAACAAGCAGAGTTTTCTCAAGCATCTAGGTCAGTGGACCCTGTTAAGTTGGGACAGCCAGGAAATTGCACAAGTATAACATGACCGAATTTGATAATCAGTTCATAAAGGAAAGTATCATATTTATCTTTAAGCGTTCAAATGTTCTGAAGGAAAGAGGCGACATAGAATAGTGGTCTAGAGTTTCCACATTTTTTTTCCTACAAACTGCTGATAAAATGCATAATGGTAACCATTTCTTTTCTTCAGCCTCAAGCTCTTCAAGTTCAATTTACAGCCTCTAATTGCTTTATATATCAATACAAACAGATTCCCTTTCCCTGTAGATAAAAGCGTTTCTAAAGTAGAAGTGAGAACGTTTTTTTCTGAACTCACTCCAGCTTTCAGCTCTAATCAACTTTAAGCAGCTATGTGAGTGCAAATATAATTAGACATATAATAATTCTATGATATGTTAACTATTCTCATTCTACACTTGCCTATTCTTCCTAATGCTTGAGTTAATGAAGGCTTACAAATGTTAATGGCAAGATTTATGCATTCTCTGGTTCATTCCACTGATCTTGATTTAACTGGTGATCCTTTGGCAAATAAAAGCTTCCATTTTGATGGGTAGCTAAGGTACCACATCAATCCTCTTTCTCTTCACCAATTGTCCCCAGAATCTTAGCTTGAAATGCCTCATAGACTATGGAACACTCATGAACTAACAAGCCTTTAACAATGCACTGCCTAATCTATTTTTAGGATCACTAAAAATCCTTTCCCTGGACTGAAACAATTTTCCAGTCAATCCATCTTCAATAACCACGAGAGTTCTCCACTGTGTGGCCTTGGTGCTCTCTGAACTTGACTGTTTTCTTGAAGACATTTCATTACCACACTACGTAACATCATCAGTGCTAGAAGACAATAGGTTTGCTCTCAGTTTATATACAGATGCTTACCCTGTCAGTGTTGGTGGAGGCAGAAGTGTTCCTGGTGGTTCCTTGATTAGACTGTTGTTTATTGTTGGATGATTTGTCTGAGTTGGTAGTTCCTTGATAGGTATATTGAGTTGTCTACATCTGAATTATTCATTTTAGCTGTTAGCCATCACTTCCATTTCCACGCCTTTCCATTGATAAGCTTTTTCTCTTCAGAATCTTTCTGAGTGGTTTGTTCATTTATATACATACTTTCTCTTTTACCACTCCATATGTGCTTTTCTCCTTGTGAACTATTTCATATCAGGATCTAAATAAGCACTTTCAAGGACCTTCTGAGAAAAGTTTACAAATTGCTTTGTTTGGATATTTGAAGGAAATCATGAACAATTAGTTAAGAAGCTAGCAAGCTCATCATGCAGAGTTTTTACAGTGTTACATTTTGTATGAACTGGCTCCAAACACACCATCCTGCAAAAGAAGTCAAATTTATGGCGTGTGTTAAAGAAAGCTACCTATCGCTTATTGAAAGCCCCATTATCTGATCTATTGAGTTTATTTGATTGCAACTGACAGCTGCCATTGATGAATGAGAAAGGACTTTGATAATCTATTTGGTAATGATATGTCAAAAGATTTATATGGTTGCACAACAAGATATTGGTCATGCAATGTATGATAGCTCATTCACCTCAGTTGCCAGAGAAGATACTTACATGTGCTTCCCGCTATGATCAGCTTTGAACCTGGGGAAACATACTAGCCATGAAATGCTCTTTCCAATTCTTCCTTCAGCTCTTTAGGTTGACAGGATGCTGAATTACATCCTCCCAAATACCAATATGCAGCAGCTTTCCAGACATGAAGGCAGGTAGAAAATTAAATATTTGTTTAACTCTCCACTTGTATGCTTTGCTCCTATTGTGTTTCTTACTGTCTGACAGCTTTCCCTGTAAACCTGGCCTAAGATATACAGCAGGCTGTATGTCATTCATGATCCCACCAAAATGATCTCTTTATGAACAGTGTGCATTACATGTAGACACATGCACCTGCTGCCAGCGTCAATTTCCCATCGTCCTGTGCGCTCCCATAGGGAGGGCCTCCTCAGAGTACTGCCAGTCAAGGATTGCCAAAGGGCGATCCCCAGGGGGAGGCCATTCTCTGTGGGCGCGCCTGCCTTATGGAATCAACTGCCAACGGAACTCCAGACTGCCCCCGACCTTCGTTCATTTCGCCGGGACCTAAAAACCTGGTTCTTTGAGCTATCTGGTCTGGACTGAGGGGTTTAATGTTTTTAAATTGTGATTTTAATTTTTTGCGGCTAGACTTAATTTAATTTTATTTTAATTTTATATTGTATTGTTTTTAAATTTTGCCTTGTAAACCGCCCTGAGTCCTTTGGCAGTAGGGCAGTATATAAACCGAATTAATAATAATAATAATAAGCTGTGAAGTAAATGACATTTGGCTTTTTATTGATGAAAAAGCCGTTTTGGCCCTGTTTGGTCATTATTATAGAGGAAAGGCTGACATGGCTGTACTTCACACACTATTTTGCGCGAAGCATAAGCCACCTCTGGGAATGTACCTTTTTCTTGTTTATTTAACTCTTTCTGTGCTAACTGGGTGTAAGAGATTATCAGAACAACCCACAACTGAATGAGGGCAATGAGCCCTGCATGCAGTAAAGAATAGACATGGGGTAGACAACCTCAGGTCTTATGACTGTGGACTTTAACTCCCAGAATTGGAGTGGACTTCAACTGTGGACTTCAACTTATGACTGTGGACTTCAACCAGCATGGCTGGCTCAGGAATTCTGGGAGATGAAGTCCATGAGACATAAAAGAGCCGAGGTTGCCTACCCCTGGGATAGACCAAGATTTTATGACCATCCAAAGAGTTTAGGAGGAAAATATTTTTGTGCTTCACCAAAATAGCCACCAGAAATTTGAAGGAAAGAGCAATGGAAAATGCCTATTGATTTTTGTTTGATGAAAAGCATTAAACACCAGAGCCTGGGTCAAAGCGTGAGGTGTGGCAAATGTGCTTTTGGAATATGGGAAGCTGCAGAGATGAAAACATGGAAAAGATGTTTATCAGACCGCAAAGAGCAATCTGGGAAATTTAAACCATCTTCTTATATGTGAGTCATCAGTCTAATGGAGCCAGTGAAAACAATGAGTTAAACACGTCTCTTGTTTGTTTATAAGACTAAAACGTGCCACGTGACGATAGTAAGCTAATATGAAGACTAACATGTTTCCAATGAACCCCTTTTTTAAAAGGTCCTTATTTTTACAGAATGCACCACAACAACAACAACAAAATCCATACTGCATTCTATATGTATATGACATTGTCATAAAGCTCTTGGGGTTCCTTTTGCTTTTCTTTCCTCCTTCTATCTCTCCTTCTCTTCCCCCAGTTTCTTCTGCTTCTTATTTTCTTCCTATTGATGGATAGCTGAGGATGAGATGGTTAGTGTCATTGACACAGTGGGCATGAGTTTGGGCAGACTTAGGAAGATTCATTGGAGGACAAGGGGGCTGACATGCTATGGTCCATGGGGTCACAACTGGTGCAAAATTCTGGCTGAGAAACCCAACAAAGCAAAACACCAGAGATATTGCAATCTAAAATTTAATGTAAACTTTATTAAGCATTAGCAAACTGGCCATATAGAAAGAAAGCTAGCTCTGGGAATATGGTGGGAAACCAATAATTAAAAGAGTAAAACTTTCCCTCCCCTCTCTGACAGTTTGGGTCACTTTGTCCAATTAATCTTCCGGCAATTGTTATGGGAAGAAACTTCGGTTCACCAAAACATCTCATCAGCTTTGGCTCTCATGCTGATAAGGAACACCTGTGGATCCCAAACTCTCACCTCTGCTCCCATAACCATAGGAAAGCTAGAAATACTATGGCAGCCCTAAAGACAGTAAAGTTCGTAGCTTGACAACTGCATCCCAAGGAGAGAAATTTTGGTTTACCATTTTATGCAAACATGATTTGTAAGCATTAGCTATTTGGATAATAAGATTTCGCTGGCTGAACTAATTAATCAAGACAAACTAGGTAACCTGGTTACCTCACAAAGCCAAATCACATTGAGGACAAATGATTTATTGTTCCTTGTTAGGCATATGGTGTTAGCCTACAATGTTGGGTTGAAAATATATTAACCATAATGCTATGTCTTTAAGAAGTTAATTGGCCAATGGGTGTGTAAGTGTTCTCATGGCCATAAGAGGAAGCTAGGAACGTAGCTTTTTTCTCTCTCTGAATTCACTGATCTCTATTGTTACTGTTTTTGCTCTGCTGTTGGTTTACTACTGTTGTAACCTGAACTGTGTATTTGACCTCTGGACCAGTAAGAAGACTTTGTAGTTTTGGATTACTCTTTGGACTGTTGCTATTGTTTATGACCTGGACTGTTTATTTTTTGACTGTGCATTTTTGTTCTTACACCACCTCAAAGTAAAATACTTTTTGCTTTTAGAACTCAGTGTACTCCTGTGTGTGACTTTTACTGCTCTCAGTACCCTTCCTTGTCTGTGCAACTCTTTGGTAGCACAAGGAGACCTCTGCACAACAAATTCCTTAACACTGGTTATGGGCCCAGGCCTGTACTGAGAGTTAGTACACACTGTATTCCTAGCTGAGTTTGTGTTAGCTATTTGGTGTAAAATGGCACAGGAACTGTTGTCAGGCATCTCCTGGATAACTCGGTTGGATGGGACAAACTATGTTTCCTGGTCCACGAAATGCTGCTTGCTTTTGCGCAAGGAAGGACTATGGTCTGTTGTAAATAACCCACCAGATACTACTGCTTGGGATCCAGATAACGAAGAGGATGCAAAGAAGTTAGATGACTTTAAACGTAGCAATGAGAAAGCTCTTTGCATTATTGGACTAACACTGAATGACCAGCAGCTTGTCCATATTCGTGGTGAGGAGTCTGCTGCTAGGTGTTGGGATGTTTTGCGAAGGCTTTATGTTCGAGACAGTGTGGGTGCACATATACACCTTACACGTAAGCTGTTTAGGGCTCGTCTGCAGAAGAATGGAGATATGCTGACCCATTTAAATTACATGAGGGCAGCTTTTCAAGAGCTTCATGAAAAGGAGCTGATTTTTTCAGAGTTGCATCAGGTCTACATTATTCTGTCATCGTTGGATGAGAGTTATGATGGGTATGTTTCTTCTTTGGAAGTCCTGACCAGAGAGGAACTGACATTGACCAACATTACTGGGAGACTGCTGGAAGAGTCCAGAAGGAGGCGTGACAGAGACCAGCTGAGAGAGACACAGCCACGAGAGGAGCAGCAATTTACCACTGCTTACAACGTCAAGAAATGTTATTCTTGTGGGGCTAGAGGGCATATGGCCAAATTCTGTAGAAAGGGTAGAAAACAGAATGTAAATAGCAGTGGGAAGGCTAAAAAGGGCATTGGTTTGGCTGTTTCTGATGAATCAACATCCAGAAATAATGAATTGTGGGTTGTTGATAGTGGGGCTTCACAATGCATTACTAAAGAGAAAAAGAGGTTTATTAATATGAAAAACAGCAACCAATATGTTTCACTGGCAAACAGTTGGAAGATGAAGGCCTCTGGTGAAGGTAATTCCTATTGCCCATGCATTGATGAACAGTTACCTATGTTATATATACCTAAACTAAGATTCAACCTGTTATCTGTAAGGGAATTGGTTAAGGTTGGGTTTGTGGTAACATTCAGAGGGGAGCAATGCACTATTGAGAGGAATGGAACCTGTGTAACTGCTAATTTGAAAGATGGTTTATTCTTTCTCACAAGTAACCAGGTTAGTACAGTTAAAGCTAACTCAATATGTGAGAATAAGAAGCCACATGATGAATGTATACATTTATTGCATAGGCGGTTAGGGCATGTAAACTTTAACTCACTACGTAAAACAGTTGAGTTAGTAGGAATTAAACTGAAGCCATGTAGTAAGTATTTGAATTGCAATGCCTGTAATCAGGAAAAGAGCAAGGCAACTCCTGCAAACAGGTTAAACAGCTTCAAAACAACTGTACCTTTGGAAGTTGTGTTTGCTGATTTAATTGGACCCATGAAGCCAAGTTTAAGAGGGTCATGTTATATTTTAAGTATCCTTGACCACTACTCTCGATATGGTTTTTGTTATCTGCTTAAGTCAAAGGCAGACACTTTCCAACAATTTGCAAACTGGCTGAAGTTTGTAGAGAGAAAAACAAAGAGAAAGGTTCAGTGCATAATTACTGATAATGGTACTGAATTTACAAACAAGCGTTTTGTTGATATGCTAGAATCTGCTGGCATTGAGCATAAACGTTCAGCCCCTTATAGGCCTCAACATAATGCATTTGTTGAGAGACATGGGCAAACGTTACAAGCCATGATGAGAACCATGTTAAGAGATTCTGGCTTAACAGATAGACTGTGGGGGGAGGCAGCAAAATGTGCAAACCATGTTTTGAATATAGTTGTTAATACTTCTACTGGTAAAATACCATATACAATATGGCATGGTAGAAGACCAAACCTTGATTACCTGCACATGTTTGGCACCCCAGCTTGGGTCCACATTCCTGCACAACTCAGGAGTAAAGGCCAACATAGGGCTAGGCAATTATACTTTGTAGGTTATGAAGCTAACTACAGATCCTATCATTTCTGGGAACAAGGCACAACTAATGTATATAACAGTTCTAATGCAAAATTCCTTGAGCACGTTGGTTGGGATAGGTTAGAGCAAGTAACTGTTAATACTGATCCTCTAGTGTTTGAGGACTCCTCTGATAACGTAACTAGTAATGATAATACATCTCCTGTAAATATAAAAGATGAAGAGGAGATAGGGGAGATAATAGATGAATCAGAGGAAGGAGAGGAGTCAGAAATTCAAAGCCCTGTAGTTCCTTGGCGTTCAACGCGCATCAGATGTCCACCTGATCACTATGAAGCTAGTGTATGTCAAGTTAGTGTAGAGCCATCTAACTATGATGAGATCAGGATGTATCCTGAAAAGGAACAGGCATCATGGAAAGCTGCAATGAACAGGGAGTTGAAGTCTTTGCAGGATCTTAAGGTTTATGAGGAAGCTAAACTGCCACCTGGTGAGCAAGCTATAGGTTGTAAATGGATATATAAGATAAAGAAGGGTGTAGATGGGACCGTAACCCATAAGGCACGTTTGGTTGCACAAGGTTTTGCCCAAACTACTGAGGATTATGACGAGGTGTTTGCACCCAGTCTGAGGGCAACTACTTTAAGTCCATTAGACAAAAGCACATAAGCTTATCTACAATGGAGGCTGAATTTTCATGTCTATCAGTGTTATGTACAGAACTGCTAGTGTACAAACAATTATTGTTAGATATGGGTTTAAATGTAAATGATCCATTTATTGTGTATGAGGACAATCAAGCTGCGATAAAGATGGCTAATAATGCTGCAGTAAGAACAAGATCTAAACATACTGATCTTTGTTATGTAAATGTCAGACAATGTGTCAAAGATAAATTAATACAGCTAGAGTATTGTTCATCTGATGTAAATATTGCAGACCATTTTACGAAGGTACAAAGTGCTGTGAAACACAATGCTAATTGTGAAAGAATGTGCATAAGATTGTAAGAGTTATATATTATTCTACCCAAAGGGGAGAATGTAAGGCATATGGTGTTAGCCTACAATGTTGGGTTGAAAATATATTAACCATAATGCTATGTCTTTAAGAAGTTAATTGGCCAATGGGTGTGTAAGTGTTCTCATGGCCATAAGAGGAAGCTAGGAACGTAGCTTCTCTCTCTCTCTGAATTCACTGATCTCTATTGTTACTGTTTTTGCTCTGCTGTTGGTTTACTACTGTTGTAACCTGAACTGTGTATTTGACCTCTGGACCGGTAAGAAGACTTTGTAGTTTTGGATTACTCTTTGGACTGTTGCTATTGTTTATGACCTGGACTGTTTTTTTTGACTGTGCATTTTTGTTCTTACACCACCTCAAAGTAAAATACTTTTTGCTTTTAGAACTCAGTGTACTCCTGTGTGTGACTTTTACTGCTCTCAGTACCCTTCCTTGTCTGTGCAACTCTTTGGTAGCACAAGGAGACCTCTGCACAACAAATTCCTTAACATTCCTGATGTACTTCTGTCATTGGAAGGTGAATGTTCATGAACAGCTTCATCCACTACTGTAAATACAGATTTTACTGTAATCACTTTAAATGGGTGAATATAAAAGAATTGTTCTTGAAATGAGATTATCTTTGAAGTATGTACCATCTTTTTTTAAATGATTACCTTAACTTGTACATTTTTAGGAGAGGACATGGGTTTATTTTATCTTTTTTGGTCTTTGGTAGTAGCTGTTTCTATAAAGCATGTGTTAAGGAAAAATTGCAGCTATAGGAGCTACTTCACATGGAAAGGAGAGGCACCCTAAAGATTTCCAAATTCATGCTTGATATAGAGACCCCTTTTTCTCTCTCTTTTGCAATATTAAAAGTGATGCCCTCAAATTCAAAGAAAGAGATTCAGAACTGAAACATACAAACAGAGATGCCTATAAACATACACACAAATATATTATAAAGTTAAAGCTTAGGTACTAAAGTTGATCTTTGGTACATAAAAAACTAGTTACAGCTTTGGATTTGATACATATTAGTTTTGAAAAGCAAAATTGTTTGCAATTTTATATTTTTAAAATAACATGTATATGTTATTTAATTTTTTAATTCTAAATACTTACGTTATATATTTTGTTGTTGTTGTTGTTGTTAGCTGCGAAGTCGTGTCCGACCCATCGCGACCCTATGGACAACATTCCTCCAGGCCTTCCTGTCCTCTACCATCTTCTGGAGTCCATTTAAGCTCATGCCTACTGCTTCAGTGACTCCGTCCAGCCACCTCATTCTCTGTCGTCCCCTTCTTCTATTGCCCTCGATCTTCCCCAGCATTAGGCTCTTCTCCAGGGAGTCCTTCCTTCTCATTAGGTGGCCAAAGTACTTGAGTTTTAGCTTCAGGATCTGGCCTTCTAAAGAGCAGTCAGGATTGATCTCCTCTAGGACTGACCGGTTTGATCGCCTTGCAGTCCAAGGGACTCGCAGGAGTCTTCTCCAGCACCACAGTTCAAAGGCCTCAATTCTTTGGCACTCAGCCTTTCTTATGGTCCAACTTTCACTACCATACATTGCAACTGGAAAGACCATAGCCTTGACTATACGCACTTTTGTTGACAGGGTGATGTCTCTGCTTTTTAGTGTGCTGTCTAGATTTGCCATGGCTTTCCTCCCCAGGAGCAAGCGTCTTTTAATTTCTTGGCTACAGTCCCCATCTGCAGTGATCTTGGAGCCCAGGAAAATAAAATCTGTCACTACCTCCATTTCTTCCTCATCTATTTGCCAGGAATTGAGAGGGCCAGATGCCATGATCTTGGTTTTCTTAATGTTAAGTTTCAACCCAAGTTTTGCACTCTCCTTCTTCACCTGCAACAAGAGGCTCTTTAGTTCTTCTTCACTTTCTGCCATTAGAGTGGTATCATCTGCGTATCTTAGGTTGTTGATATTTCTTCCGGCAATCTTAATTCCAACTTTTGATTCATCTAGCCCTGCCTTTCTCATGATGTGCTCTGCATATAAGTTAAATAGGCAGGGCGACAGTATACAGCCTTGCCGGACTCCTTTCCCAATTTTGAACCAATCAGTGGTTCCGTGTCCAGTTCTCACTGTTGCTTCTTGACCCGCATATAGGTTTCTCAAGAGACAAATAAGATGGTCTGGTACTCCCATCTCTTTAAGAACTTGCCACAGTTTGTTATGATCCACACAATCAAAGGCTTTAGCATAGTCAATGAAGCAGAAGTAGATGTTTTTCTGGAACTCCCTAGCTTTCTCCATGATCCAGCGTATGTTGGCAATTTGATCTCTAGTTCCTCTGCCTCTTCGAAATCCTGCCTGCACTTCTGGTAGTTCTCGATCCACATACTGCTGAAGTCTAGCTTGTAGGATTTTAAGCATGACTTTACTAGCATGAGAAATGAGTGCAATGGTGCGATAGTTTGAACATTCTTTGGCACTGCCTTTCTTAGGAATTGGAATGTAAACTGATCTTTTCCAATCCTGTGGCCACTGTTGAGTTTTCCAAATTTGCTGGCAAATTGAGTGTAGCACTTTTACTGCACTGTCTTTTAAGATTTTGAATAGCTCAGCTGGAATACTGTCACCTCCACTAGCTTTGTTGTTGCTCAGCTTTTCTAAGGCCCACTTCACTTCACATTCTAGGATGTCTGGCTCGAGGTCAGTGACCACCTCATTGGGATTATCAGGGACGTTAAGCTCATTCTTGTATAGTTCTTCTGTGTAATTTTGCCACCTCTTCTTAATCTCTTCTGCCTCTGTTAGGTCCCTGCCATTTTGGTCCTTTATCATGCCCATTTTTGCATTAAACGTTCCCTTCATTTCTCCAATTTTCTTGAAAAGATCTCTGGTCCTCCCTATTCTATTGTTTTCTTCTATTTCTTTGCACTGTTCATTTAAGAAGGCATTCTTATCTCTTCTAGCTATTCTCTGGAATTCTGCATTCAATTGGGTGTATCTTTCTTTTTCTCCTTTGCCTTTCGCTTCCCTCCTTTCCTCAGCTATTTGCAAAGCTTCCTCAGACAGCCATTTTGCTTTCTTGCATTTCTTTTTCTTTGGGATGGTTTTGGTTGCTACCTGTTGTACAATGTCACGAACCTCTGTCCATAGTTCTTCAGGCACTCTGTCTATCAGATCTAATTCCTTAAATCTATTTGTCACCTCTACTGTATATTCAACAGGGATATGATTTAATTCATACCTGACTGGCCTAGTGCTTTTCCCTACTTTCTTCAGTTTAAGCCTAAACTTTGCATGAGAAGCTCATGGTCTGAGCCACAGTCAGCTCCTGGTCTTGTTTTTACTGACTGTATAGAGCTTCTCCATCTTTGGCTGCAGAGCATATAGTCAATCTGATTTCTGTGTTGACCATCTGGTGATGTCCATGTGTAGAGCCGTCTCTTGGGTTGTTGGAAAAGAGTGTTTGCTATGACCATCGTATTCTCTTGACAGAATTCTATCAGCCTGTGCCCTGCTTCATTTTGCACTCCAAGGCCAAACTTGCCTGTTATTCCAGTTATCTTTTGGCTTCCTACTTTAGCATTCCAATCCCCCATGATGATAAGAACATCATTTTTTGGTGTTAGTTCTATAAGGTGCTGTAGTGCTTCATAGAACTGGTCAATTTCATCCTCTTCAGCACTGGTGGTTGGGGCATAGACTTGGACTACTGTGATATTGAATGGTTTGCCTTGGATTCGAACTGAGATCATTCTGTCATTTTGAGGATTGTATCCCAGTATTGCTTTTCCTACTCTTTTATTGACTATGAAGGCTACTCCATTTCTTCTGAAGGATTCTTGCCCACAGTAGTATACCTGATGGTCATCTGAATTAAATTCACCCATTCCTGTCCATTTTAGTTCGCTGATACCTAATATGTCAATGTTCAGTCTTGTCATCTCTTGTTTGACCACGTCCAGTTTTCCTTGATTCATGGATCTTACATTCCAGGTTCCTATGGAGAAAGAATCTTTACAGCATCGGACTTTCCTTTCACCACCAGACACATCCACAGCTGAGCGTCCTTTCGGCTTTGGCCCAGTCGCTTCATTCTTTCTGGCGCTACTAGTACTAGCCCTCTGCTCTTCCCCAGTAGCATATTGGACACCTTCCGACCTGAGGGGCTCATCTTCCAGCGTCATATCGTTTTGCCTTTTGGTACTGTCCATAGGGTTTTCATGGCAAAGATACTGGAGTGGGTTGCCATTTCCTTCTCCAGTGGATCACATTTTGTCAGAACTCTCTGCTATGACCTGTCCGTCTTGGGTGGCCCTGCACGGCATAGCTCATAGCTTCATTGAATTACGCAAGCCCCTTCGCCACGACAAGGCAGTAATCCATGAAGGGGACGTTATATATAACGTAACGTAATAGAGCCTTGGTGGAGCAGTGGGCTAATGCCTCCTTAAGTAACAGCAGCTGCCTGCAATTAGTGCAGGTTCGCATCCCACCAGGCTCAAGGTTGACTCAGCCTTCCATCCTTCCGAGGTAGGTAAAATGAGGACCCAGATTGTTGGGGGCAATTAAGCTGACTTTGTAATAATGCCGCTTGGGGTGTGTGTGAAAGCCCTAATAAGCAGGCATATACATAGAATGAAGGCTACTGCTAAGCTTGTAAGCCACCCTGAGTCTTCGGAGAAGGGCGGGATATAAATGGAATTAAAATTAAAAAAAAATATATAACCCTTACAATTGTTTTAGCATGCCAAAGTAAAGCTGAAGACCAATCAGTGTGGAGAGAATCTATGTAGGTAATCACTAGGAGTTGACACTAACTTGAAGGCACTTAATCAATCAATCAATCGTATTGTTTTCATAATTTTCCTATATTTTTATTAAAGATATTATTGGTTATATAATTTCACCATTTTAACATAATAATAGTTGTCATTTAACCATTTTTTGTTATTGGGCAGATAAAAGAACGTAGTAACTGATGCTTTGTTCAACTTCCTAACAATGTTCAATCTTAATATATTTTAAGTGGCTATATTATTTTGAGGAATAGCAAAAAGGTCTATTGTGACTAATGAGGGAGTTGCTTATTACAAATTTAATTCATTTTTGTTAAAGTGAAAAGATTCCCCCAAATCATCCAAGTACTGTACAGTATATCCATTATTCTGACCATTGGTTTGGAACACTTAGCATAAGAAAGAATTCTTTGCTGTTTTAAAAATAAAATGCTGCTTTGGTGGTATTGGAAAATCCTAACCATTTAAATTATATTGGGGGCATATCCCTAATTGTAACCATTTTCCTTCATAATCATATCATTCTTCTCTAGCTATTGGATGATCTGACTTACAGTGATAAGTCTATCAATGACAAGTCTACTGCTATTTTACTAGTAAAGATCTTTCTTTGTTTTCCAGGAGTGATGGGGGAATATGAACCAAAAATTGAGGTCCATTTTCCATACACAGTTACAGCTGCTAAGGGATCTACTGTTAGGATGGAATGCTTTGCACTGGGCAAGTAAGTATACATACTTTCATAATTTATTATTAAAATCTGAGATCATTTATTTAGTTGATAATAAACAGAGAAAGAAAGATACTAAGAGTTCACATTAACTTGATGATACATGGTCAATCAAACAGTATATTGTATATACATGATATATAGATGTTACATAGAAGATAGATAGATAGATAGATAGATAGATAGATAGATAGATAGATAGATAGATAGATAGATCATTCATTTTTTTATTCTTTTAGTGTATGGCATACAATGTCAGGATATTCTACACATGCTAGACACAATGCAGTCCTGACAGCTTTAATTACAAGAGAGAGAAAGAGAGGGAGAGGGAGAGGGAGAGGGAGAGGGAGAGGGAGAGGGAGAGGGAGAGGGAGAGAGAGAGAGAGAGAGAGAGAGAGAGAGAGAGAGAGAGAGAGAGAGAGAGAGAGAGAGAGTTCATACAAAATTTAACACTGTTGCAGTGTCCCAGGGTCATGTGATCAACTTTTGTGACCTTCTGACAAATGAAGTCTATGTGGAAGCCAGATTCACTTAACAATCATGTTACTAACTGAACAACTGCAATGATTCACTTAACAACTGTGACAAGAAAAGTTGTAAAATGGGTCAAAATTTATTTAACAAATGTCTCACTTCGCAACATAAACTTTGGGCTCAATTGTGGTCATCTAGTGACTGTTCAAAGTTACAGCAGCACTGTTTGTGTCTCTGTGTGTGTTTTTGTGTCTTCCTTATAGTTGAATTAAAATTATAAAATCAATTATGAATAAATAATTTAGTATACCATAAGAGTAAGTTGATGAAAGAGTAAGAGAAGCAAATGAAATGTATTGTACTGATTAGGAAATTAGGAAACACTCCGGATTTATAACCCATTAAATCAGGGGTCTTCAAACTTGGCCCTTTGATGACTTGTGGACTTCAACTCCCAGAATTCCTCAGCCAGGCACGCTGGCTGAGGAATTCTGGGAGTTGAAGTCCACAAGTCATCAAAGGGCCAAGTTTGAAGACCCCTGCATTAGATCCTAAGAGCTGGGAGGGTTATGTAGAAATGCTAACATAGTAATACATGCATATACAGTACATGCAGCGGTGGGATTCAGCCAGTTTGCACCGGTTCGGCAGAACTGATCCCTAATTTTTTGTTGAGTTTGGTGAACCAGTTGTGATAAATCTGTGAGGTGCATCATGCTGGTGATGTTGCCACCACGAAGTGCATTGTGCCAGTGATGATGATGCGAGGCACGTTGCACCAGTGATGATGATGATGCAAGGTGCGTCATGCCACTGATGATGATGTGAAGTGTGTCGCGCCAGTGATGATGAAGATGCAAGGCACATGGTGCCAGTGATGACAACCAGTTGTTAAATTACTTGAATCCCACCCCTGAATGGAATAGTATATTTGCAATCTCCACTAAATACCTGTGATCAACTAAGGCCAAATTTATTACTGATAGATGGATGAAAGCTAGTGACTCCATTTCATGCACTCTAAAGATTACATCCCAATGTAAACCAGTATGGTCAATCATTGTTTACTTAAGAAAATCAAGGAAATGTTTCTGGAAGCAGGAAGGGAATTCTATTTATCTGTTGTTGTTTTTAACAGAAAATACCAAAATATAAATTAAATTCAGACTGTCCTCTGTTTGAACTTAGTACCTCTTTGGAGATGCCACATGATTCCAGGAAGACATTGTTATAGACCAGTGTAACATTCTCATGCTCCAAAGCTGATTTTTGAAACTTGAGATATTATGACCTACATTGTTGAATGCTAGACTAAATCTTAGAAGCGGAAGCACAAAATTATTCGAGGAAAAAAAATCAGGATCAGAGAAAAACAACAAAAACAATCAGTGGACAGAAAAACTAAGTATTATGCAGAGAGATTGAAAGAGCTAGGAACGTTTAGCTTTGAGAAACTGAGAACAGATATGGTGGCATTCTTGAAATACTTAAATGTATGCTATGTAGAAATAAGTCAAAACCTATTCCCAATTATTCTGGGGTGCAGAATAATGAAGTTCTAGAAAGGCAGATTCCATTTGAATATTGAGATATTAACCATAAAAGCAGTTTGACAACAGAATCAGTAAACTAAAGAATAGTTTGAAGGCTCTTAATTTAATTTAATTTAATTTAATATTTGCATTTGTATACCGCCCTTTCCCTGAGGACTCAGGGCGGTTTACAGGGAATTAAAATTGAAACATACAAAAGTTAAAACCAATTAAAAAAGCATTAAATTCACCCTGTAGATTAAAACCCCAGTTAAAATTTTCTCCTCAGCCTGGGCCCGAGAGCTCAAAGAGCCAGGTCTTCAGGCCCCGGCGGAATGATCGGAGGTCGGGAGCAGTCCTCAGCTCTACCGGCAGCTGGTTCCAGAGGGCAGGCGCTCCCACCGAGAAGGCCCTATCCCTGGGTGTCACCCGCCGGCAATCTCTCACCGGCGGAACCCTGAGCAGACCCTCCCTGTGGGAGCGCACTGGGCGAAGGGCGTTTGATGCCGGCAGCAGGTGATCCCTCAAATAACCCGGACCCAGGCCATGTAGGGCTTTATAGGTGATAACCAGCACCTTGAATTTCACCCGGAGGGCAACCGGAAGCCAATGCAGCTCGCGGAGTAGAGGTGTTACATGGGAGTATCGGGAAACCCCCATTACAACTCGCGCGGCCGCATTCTGCACCAGTTGAAGCCTCCGAGTGGTCTTCAAGGGCAGCCCCATGTAGAGAGCGTTGCAGTAGTCCAAACGGGAGGTCACAAGCGCATGAGTGACTGTGCGTAGGGCGTCTCGGTCCAGATAGGGGCGCAACTGGCGCACCAGGCGAACCTGTGCAAAAGCCCCCCTGGTCACGGCTCCTATGTGATCTTCAAAATTGAGCCGTGAATCCAGGAGGACGCCCAAGTTGCGAGCCCTATCAACGGGGGGTAACACCTCACCCCCCATCGTTAGAGGTGGAATAACTTGGTTAACCCGAGACGCCGATATGCACAGCCACTCAGTCTTGGCGGGATTGAGACGAAGCCTGTTTCTCCCCATCCAGACCTGAACCGCCTCCAGGCACCGGGACATCACGGAGAGGGCATCACTGGGTTGGTTCGGGGTGGAAAGAAAAAGTTGGGTATCATCAGCGTACTGGTGATACCCCACCCCAAAACCACGAATGATCTCGCCCAGCGGCTTCATGTAGATGTTGAACAGGAGGGGCGAGAGAACCGACCCCTGAGGGACTCCACAAATGAGAGACCTCGGGGCGGATCTCTGCCCTCCTGTCAACACCGACTGCGAGCGGCCCTGGAGGTAGGAGGAGAACCACCGTAAAACGGTGCCTCCCACTCCCAGCCCCCTGAGACGCCGCAGCAGGATACCATGGTCGATGGTATCGAAAGCCGCTGAGAGATCTAATAGGACCAGGACAGAGGAGCAACCCCTGTCCCTAGCCCTCCAGAGATCATTCACCAGCGCGACCAATGCCGTCTCCGTGCTGTGTCCAGGCCTGAAGCCCGATTGGTACGGGTCCAGATAATCAGTTTCCTCCAGGAACAGAGGGAGCTGATGCGCCACCACACTCTCAACAACCTTCGCCAGGAAGCGAAGGTTGGAGACTGGACGATAGTTGTTTAAAATAGCCGGGTCCAAAGCAGGCTTCTTGAGGAGGGGTCTCACCACCGCCTCCTTCAAGGCGGCAGGGAAGACACCCTCCTTCAAAGAAGCAGTTATTACTGCATGGAACCAGCCTCGTGTTCCCTCCCGAGCCGCATAAGCTAGCCAGGAGGGGCACGGATCCAACAAACAGGTGGTGGAGCTCAGTCTCCCCATGATCCTGTCCACATCATCAGGGGAAACAGGGTCGAACTCAGTCCAGATAACGTGCTCAAGACCGCCTGATTCCTCCACATCAGACTCTGCCCAGTCAGAGTCCAAGCCGGTCCGGATCCGAGCGATTTTGTCCGTCAGATGATGACTAAACTCCTCGGCTCGTCCCTGCAAGGGATCCTCCCTCACCTCCTGGTTAAGGAGGGAGCGAGTCACCCTAAACAGGGCGGCCGGGCGATTATCTGCGGACGCGATAAGGGCGGCAAAGTAGTTAGACTTCGCCGTCCTTATCGCCGCAAGATAAGACCTTATGAAGGTTCTTAACTGCAATCGGTCGGGTTCGGATCGGCTGGATCTCCAACCGCTCTCTAGACCTCGTCTCCGACGCTTCATCTCCCGGAGCTCCACAGAGAACCATGGAGCCCAACGGGATCTGCGCCGAGTCAGAGGTCGCATGGGTACAACACAGTCGAGTGCCCTGGTGGCAGCCGTTTCCCAGGCCTCCACCAGAGCATCGACTGGGCTGTGGGTAAGGGTGATAGGTATCGGCCCAAGCGCCCTCTGGAACCGGTCCGGGTCCATTAGGCGCCTGGGGCGGAACCACCTGGTCGGTTCCGCCGCCCAGCGGCGGGGGATGGCATGACGGAAAACCAGCCTCAGGAGGTAATGATCTGACCATGACAGAGGGGTGATGGACGGGGAACCCCCTCCCAGATCATCCAACCATTGTCCAGACAGGAACACCAGGTCGAGAGTATGATCCCCCTCGTGAGTAGGGCCCTCAATAACCTGGGTCAGGCCCATGGCTGTCATGGAAGCCATGAACTCCCGAGCTAACTCCGACGACCCCCCCAGTGATGGCAGGTTGAAGTCACCCAGGACTATAAGCCTGGGGAACTCCACCGCCAACCCTGAGAGGGTGTCGAGCAGCTCAGGCAGGGCTGTTGCCACACAGCTGGGCGCCAGGTATGTGAGCAACAAGCCCAACTGAACCCGAGGACCACATCTCAAGAGGAGGGATTCACTCCCGGCCATCTGGACAATGGTGGCCTCTCGAGGACACAGAGTCTCCCGAATAACCACTGCCACCCCACCACCCCTGCCCTGAGCCCGTGGCTGGTGCAGCACCCGGAAACCTGGCGGGCATAACTCGGTGAGAGGCACCCCTCCCTCCGAACCCAACCAAGTTTCCGTGATGCACGCTAGATCCGCACATTCCTCCTCGATCAGGTCACGGATGAGGGGAGCTTTGTTAACTACGGATCTAGCGTTAAAATAGACCAACCTGAGCTCAGGGGCCTGATCACCCTCATCCCCGGGTAGGAGGGTGCTAACCGGAGGGTCGGAGCGCGCCACCGCTCGGAGATAGCGGGGGCGCGATCCCAGATGTTGATATGGCCCTCCGCGCAAACACCTGCTGCCATACCCTATCGCCGTGGGGATTCGATGCCCCACCCCCACATTCCCAGCGCCAGCAGCCACCTCCCCCGACCCCGTCCCGTCGGGACCTCTAACAGGTCCAGACTGAGTGCCGGTTATAGATTCCTTCCCCACCCTCCCCCTCCCTAACCTCTTAAAATAACCGGCTAAGAATCTTATCAGGGGCCTCTTAGCGCGTCTTAACTCGAGGCCCCTGTCCAAGCCCAACCACCTCTCGGAGTCCCAAAGCTTGGACCCGTCATTAAGGGGAGTATGGAAACAGGCGACAGGTCGCGCCCATGAGGCAGGAACCGCCCTAAGGGCATACAAGTCCGCTTCGGAATAACGATAAATCATGTTGCGCTCGAATAGTCTCTCAGGGCCGATGTTGCAAATATATCAAGAGGATTGCTCGTTGATGGTACAAAGATGGAAAAAGAAAAAGTCCAGTGGGCGTATCTCTCAATCTGCAGAGCCATCTCAGCTCTCACCTGAGATGGAAATCCAGAAGACAACCTCAGCCGTCCTCTCACTCCGGCTGAGGCATCTGACTGGAGCAGAGAGAGAAAAAGGGGATCCTGAGCCAGGCCCACCCCAACTGGTCTCTCACACCAGTGAGGTGGACGCTGACAAGTCCAAAACCGTCCTCCCACCACGGTTCGGTCCCGTCCACATTAGACTATCAATAGGGAGATCTTAATTCCCATCAGGTACGGAGCCAGTCATAACGCCTGCCTGGTAACAAAAAAGTAAAGGACAAGGAGGCCAAGCCTCTGTTGATCCTCACACCGCCAATCAGCGCCGTCAGTCAATGCCCGTCCGCCAGTCCAAACCATCTCCAACGGAGGAAAGAGGTAGTCCCAGCAGCTATATTGAATCAAAAAGTTCGCTAGCATGTCCGCCGAGGCCGATGACCAGGCCCACAGTCTGCAACCACCATCCGGGAGGAGAAGGAGGCTCCGCACCGCTGAAAACGGTGCCAGCCAGCCGATGGTAGTAGAAGAATCTCCGTCCGGTGGGATCATCGCCGCTGCCCCTCCCACAACAGAGGGTATCCACGGCGAGTAAGCAGAGAAAGGAAGACAGGCAAAGCGTCTCGGGCTTCCCGGCGCTGTAATAGTGCTCGGCGCCATAACGGGGCTCAGCAGGTCGGCAGGAAATTCTCAGCGCTGCTCGTTCGAATCAGCAGGCCGCTGGTGGGGGGGGGGGCTCGGCGTCACGAAAAGCAGCGCCCAGCAGCTGTTCCAACAATCCCCAGTCCCCAAAGCTGCCTCAGCCCGCGAGCAGATGAAAACAAAGCAGACGTCCCGAGCTTCACGACGTGGCAGCGCTCAGCGCCATGATGAGGCTCAGCAAGTCGACAGACAGTTCTCGGCACCGCTCGCTAGAATCCACAAGCCGCTATTTCGGAGGGGGGGGCTCAGCGCCACAGAGAGCAGCGCTTAGCAGCTGTTTTAAAAACCCCCGAGTCCCGGAGTAGCCACAGCCAACAGCAGCGCGAAGTCGCCTCAGTCAGCAGCAGATGAAGAAGCAGGGCTGACATCTCGGGTTTCACAGCGTAGCAGCGTTCGGCGCCATCATGGGCCGGCAGGTTGACAGGCGGCAGATATCAAAAGCCGCTAGCTCGAAGGGGGGGGGATCAGCGCCGCAGAAAAACAGCGCCCAGCAGCTGTTTTTAGACCCCCCACCCCCAGAATTGCCTCGACATACCGTGGGCTTCCCCGAGCTAAATCCTTAGAAGCCCTCAAAGAGCGCCCGAAGCCTAAGTTGCGGCCGTCGCCATCTTGGGCAGGAAAAAAAAAAAAAAAAAAAACTACATGTTTATATGTATATTATTAATACTATTTAAGAGAAAATGATAGCCAAGAGCATTAGTTTATGCACTGTTCCACCCCTGATATTATACCGGTATGTGTCATCCATCCCTTTCTCCATACAGAATTCTCTATGGAGTTTGGGGCATGTGTAACAGTGAGTTACACACTGCAAGGTGGCTTCCGCATATATAGCTGTATGTATACATAAAAATTGCCTTTCTACATCAAGAATATCTGGCTCACATATTCAGTTGAGCTATGAGCAGAACATTGAAACAATTTATGGATGTGCAGAGAAATAATATGCCACAATTGTAAGTAGGGCAAAAAATATACAAACCTAAAATAAGAACACCAAACTCTGTAGGATTAAACTATTTTCTGAATATAAAACCAGCTATCCATTATTTAACGACTCTTTAAATCTTGCATTCTCAATCAGTGAGAAGATGCAAGGCACAAGTCTTTTCAAAGACTAAAAACTATTTTTTTAGACTATTATAGTCTCTAATCCAAAATTCTGTTCTACTTTTTTGGTGTTTTATTTTAATTTTGCTACTACTAATTTTGCTTAATGGGTTATTTTAATTCTTATGAGCCAATCTGAGAGGTTTTTTTTAAAAAAAAACCTACAAAACAATCTAGAGTGTTCTGCATGTCCTTCATTAATTTCTACATATCTCAAATACTGTTCAGTGACAGCAGGGGCTGTCTCGTAGTCCTACTTTAGTCTTCCAAGTAAAATACAGAGAATTTATTTTGAAACTTCTCAGAAGTTCTCAATGGAAAGGTCAATAATAGCTGTAAGGTTTACTGTATTGAAAGACAGGTTGACCTTTTCTACCGTATTACTGCTGCAGGCTCAGCAAACTGTGTGATGAGTTAAGTGTCCCCAGCAGGGCAGTGATGAAACCCAGCAAGCTTTGATCAGTGTCTTCTTAATTCTGTTGCTATTTTGAACATTACCCAAATATAACTAGTGTTATTGGATAACTGAGAAATGGACTGAAGGAATTTTTTTAAAAATGGACCTGTATATTACAAATCATAATAAGCAAGTTCTGCCAACAATCCTTGATAAATGGAGAGTGTGAGAAAAGATTTCATAAAACAGTTGATTTCTGAAATTAAGTGTCTTAGTGGCTTCCATCTTCCACAACTTCACGAACAGAACAATTTGGGGACTGGCACATCTGCCAATTTTAATTGCTATCAGTTTTCTAATTGCATGCCCTTGAGTTCATTGCAGTTTCTTTTCACATCAATTTATGAGTTAAAAATAAGAGATAGGGAAACTGTACAAATATTTACATGCATTGCCGTACCCAATTCTCTCGACATTTGTATCTTAACGTGCTTCTTAGGGTTTGTTCTCCCTTTCAATTTTGAACCATACCTAAACTCTTTGAAAGGTTCAGATTTTAATAAATGTGAAAGAAAAGATTTGTTTCACTCCCAGATGTTTTCCACATTCTGGGCATAAATTCCCTTTATTGCAAGAGATGGGATGATATAAAATATATATAAACATGAATGCACATATCAGCCCAATTAGACATATCAGTAGGAAAACATAATATAATCTATTCTAGTATGATTTATAATATACATTTTCAAAATACGGCTATATCTGTATAAGGAAAAAGCATTTAATTAAAAATCTGTTCCAGTGTTTGCATCTGACGTTAGCTAAGAAATAAAAAAAATGTATTGGTTATAAATTTCTCAGTTTCTATTTTTTTGTGATCACCAAATCTATCATTTATCATGTTTCTGCCTCAGTTTGAATTTTCTTCAGAAAAAATTATTTGCATCTTTTTCTTCTAATGGATTTATTTTATACAATTTTGCCCAAAACTACATCTTGCTTACAAATAATTTTCTGTGGTTGTGCTGAGATATGGACTGGAAACAGTTTAAGAGTGGCCATTTCATACCTCCCTGAAAGAAGCTGTAACTTTTCCTGTGCTTTGAACAATCCTATAAAAACATGCCTAGAATGTGAGGACGACAGCATCAGTTTAGAGAAGTGAAAACTGTAACGAGTGTGTTTGGAACTGTGTATTAGCCTGAAAGGGACGCGGTGGCTCAGTGGGTTAGGACGCTGAGCTTGTCGATCAGAAGGTCGGCAGTTTGGCGGGTCGAATCCCGAGTGCCGCGTAACAGAGTGAGCGCCTGTTACTCGTCCCAGCTTCTGCCAACCTAGCAGTTCGAAAGCACGTAAAAATGCAAGTAGAAAAATAGGGACCACTACGGTGGGAAGGTAACAGCGTTCCGTGCACCTTTGGTGTCTAGTCATGCTGGCCACATGACCACGGAGTCGTCCTTGGACAAGCGCTGGCTCTTCGGCTTTGAAACGGAGATGAGCACCGGCCCCTAGAGTCGGAAACGACTAGCACGCATGTGCGGGGGAACCTTTACCTTTACCTTTATTAGCCTGAAAGTGAAAAATTAGGATAGCTATATTTGATTGCTTAACCCCCCCATTCTATTAATAATGTTGTTGTTTTTTTAAATTAAATCAGCTATTTAGTATGGCATCGCATTTAACAATTTTCACTTGCAAATATCTGCAGTCAGGCAAGATAAGGGAAAACTGAACGTGCCCTCAGGGCTCAAAATGCCCCTGCACAAGCAATCACACAGAATAAGCTTCCCTTCTTGTACTTTCCAGATGTGCTGGAATTGCAGCCCTCAGAATTCCTTGGCCAACATCTGTGTCATGGCCAAACACCATTTTGAGCCCATTCATCCAAACATGGATTCATGGAAAGGGAGGTGGTGCTTCCTATGCAATATAAGTGCTCCATGATGGAAGCATGAAAAAGAGCTCATACCCCTCATCAGTCCTTAACCATTTTGTTGGTTGAGTATCTAAAGAAGTCATAAGGGTAAATATCAATAGCACTTAGATTTATATACCATTCCATAGTGCTTTAGAGCAGGGGTCTCCAAGTCCTGGTCTGTGGACTGGCAGTGAAACCAGTCCGCACAAATAAGCAAAGCATCCACGGGATGCAGGAAGCACATGAAATCACGCCCCCTCCAGACTGCAGAAATGCCACAGAACTAGTCCCTGATGCCCAAAAGGTTGGGGGCTGCTCCTTTACAGCACTCTCTAGGCAGTTTACAATGTAGGCAGTGGTGGGATTCAGCCAGTATGCACCAGTTTGGTAGAACTGGTAGCTAAATTTTGCTGAGTTCGGAGAACCGGCTTAATGCACAGTGCTTCCGGAAGTCCAGTCTAGGCCTCAAAGATCTGGAGGAGGCCTCCCAGGCTTAGAACAGCCTGCCAGAAGTGCATGGATGCCACTTCCGGAATTCCGTTCTAGGTCCTGGAGGCCTGGAGGATACCTTCCAGGCCTAGAACAGCTCGCCGGAAGTGCATGGATGCCATTTCTGGAAGTCGGTTCTAAACCTTGGAGGCCTGGAGGAGGCCTCCCAGGCCTGCATCCAATAAGAGAACCGATTGTTCAGGTATTTGAATCTCACCACTGAATGTAGGTGTCAATGCTACGAACATGAATGTTCTTTGATCTGTCTCATTAGTCTGAACCATGACAGTAGGCATTATTTGCATATTGTGCCCAACAATCTGGATCTTCATTTTACCAACCTGAGAAGGATAGAAAGCTAAGTCAAACTTATGCCCCATCAGGATTGAACTCCTGGCTGTGAACAGAGTTATCTTGCAATACTACATTCTAACCACTGCACCACTCTTAAACGAGTGAAGATTGACCTTTGAGCAAAGTGCTTAGGGCTTTCTGACTGGAAGCGATCATCTTCTTTAGGCTTGTCAAACAAGAGGAAGTCATGGCTGGCAGCAAAAATGGTCTTTGAAGCAGCTTCAGATTCTCAGTCTTAATGCTGAGCAGAAGAAAGTTCTATCAACTAAGTTATGTCATCTACAAGTAGGGAACCAGATATTTTAGCTCTGAGAGTCCTTATCTCTCTTTTTTCAGCCTTCATTGCACCACTGGGGTCAGTTCTACCCAAACTCTGTTTGACTTCTCTGAAGTAATTAGATGAATGATATTTCAGGCTTAACCTGATACCTTGAGGCTGTGTCAATAGGTAAATATGCATGAAATTCCTCTTCTTTCATTTCACCCTACTTCTTTTCCCTCTTCTCTGCCTTGTTAGCATTTACAAATGTTTCTATTGTTACCTTTCACCAGGCAATCATTAGGGAAGAGAAACTCTTTTTATTTTTCAGCATTTCAGTGAAGGTAAACAAATGCCAGCTTTCACTAATTGCCAAATATTACTTGCTGTAGGGCTCTCTATAGTTTTGTTTTTCTTATGATTTTAGCTCAAGCAATCTCAAACAGCTTCTGCTCCATTGTAACTGTGAGAATGACAAATACTCCTGAGAGATTTTCTGTGGTAAGCAGTTGGCAAGTATTCCTTAGAAAAACCTGGGCTTTTAGTTACACATTAATGGTTTATTAATGGTGTTTATTTGGAACTGCCAATCACCCCGGGCTCCTGGAATTAAAAACTGAAGTGGAAAAAAAAGGCCATATGTGTCTGTCAAACCTATGAAAAGCCCAAATCCTGCAGACATTTCAGATGCATTCTTTGTTCAATTGTTCTTAATAAGAAGAGGAATTAAAAAAACAACCCATCTAATCAACCCATTTTTTTAAAAAAAAAACTTTGAATTACCAAGCAGCAATGTTACATTATGGTGTTTATTTCTCTAAACATATATAGATTCATCAATAAATTATTTTATTTTACTTCCCATTTCAAGGAGGAATCCATACAATGTTATAGAAAAAATGAACAATTTAAAACACAAAAGAAATAATATTACTTCAATATGTAAAGTTATTCTGGCTTTTGAAACCAAAATAACTTTCTTATTATGACCCCGTAATCCCTTGAATTGGAGTAGAGTCGGGGAGATTGAAAGGAGCTGAGCATTTACTGCCTGGACACCCTTCCTGATGCCACACAGAGTTCACAGCAAACCCAAATACACCCATGTATATACAAGCATCAGAGAGGAAAAACAGCTGGGATGGAAATTAAAAACACCAGAACTAGAGTTCCCAGGTGTCAACAGCAGGGATAACACCAGCAAATGACAACCACAAATAAGTGTGGATGGCCTTGAGGGATGAGAAGAAGAGATGTTGCCTATGAAGTAATCAGACAAAAGAGGTGGCTTTACAATCAGAAAAAGAAATTTAGGAAGGACCCCAATGAATGGATCAAGCAGTTAAAAGTAGTAGTAATAGTAGTAGTAGTAGTAAGATTTTGTTGTTATAGGCTTACAATAAAGTAGGATTAGTTCACCTAGACATCATTTCCTGTCTGATTTACCTGGGAGGGATGATAAAATATGTGAGCCTGCAGACACCGAGGCAATCACAGGGCTTCCTTTAAGGTTCTCTGGTCACTTGTTAAGGGAGAAGTTCCAACAGGTAGCATGATTTTAAGACCACCTTGCACCATTAAGATAATCAGCACAATTAAAAGGGAGAAGAAATATAGACACTTGCACTACTCCATCAGTATGAGTGGAAACATAACTCTTTAATCTCAAAGATAATTCAGGAGAATAATTTTATTTTTGTACATTAATGGGCAGTGGCAATGGGAAGCATTTGTCTGAAATGATTTTTCCCCCATGGGATCAGGAGCCATTGGACAAAGAATCCAATTTTACAGAGCACTTCATGTGCATCCCAAGTGAATACCTGTGCACTTTCCTTGCAAACGTAAAAATGATTGTTTCCCCCTTTTCATCAGGAATTAGAAAACTTTTGGCCACCATTGTCTGCTTCTTCATCCTTGTCACAGAAGTGGTGGGCAAGCATGCATGCACATCCCCACTTGCATGAGAAATGGGCAAGAGTGGGCATGCATGCTGCATTTGCATGACGGTATACGTTCCCACCGCTCATGCGGAACCATCCCCCCAGTACATAAAGCCAGAAACATTTGGGGAACTCTGTGGTAAAGTGCTAGGACAACTTACTTTAATTAGACTGTGCCTTGCTTTTACTTCTCACAGTAAAAGATTACATAAAAATGGGACTACCAGCATATTCCACCAATCAAGAATTATTTATTTATTAACTTATTTAATTTATATTAAATTATATTTAATCTTTGTATTCATCAAGTGCTTCAGGCAGATGACTTTGCTTCAGAATAATTTTTTAAAAAATCGGAATTAAAAATGAACCCTAAAGTTAATCAACCATAAATTAATTAATGCAATAATAAATGTAATAAATAAATAATAATAATTAAATGTAGCTAATTCCCAGTTCTCCATGAGATCATCCATACAACCATTCTTTACTCTGGACAATAACCCAGGAAGATCAAAGTTGGAGATTGGCCAATAACAGCAGAAAATAGCCACTGGAATATGTACACCCATTCCTTGTTTAGCAACTATCTCCTTTACCAACCACCCATCAGTAGGACAGTAATAAAAAATAATTTCCCAACAAAAGCATGCATTTACAACCAATATCTTTGTATGTTAGCATGCCAGGGTGAGAGTAATGCTGCCACAGCTGTATGGTTTACTGACAACTTTAGTTAGTGATCATTCACAAATGCAATCATAACAAAAATTAATTTTCCAGCCAAGGCGGCATTTCCAACCAAATTTTGTGCATTTAATAACAATGCCCACCAGAGTGAGAATAATGCTGGCACAGCTGTAGAAGAGAACTTTAAATAAGATAGTAATAACCAGCAGTCAAATTTAGTTTTGAATTGTGATTGGCTATTTGGGAGCAGTTTCCTTTGAAATCATTAAAACTTTACAGCCGAAATATTTTACATTCCTTGAAAAATTGACTTTTTACTCATCAGTTTGGCTTATTGGCTTGTTGCCTCATCAGAAAGGGGGGAAATAAAATTTTGAAAGAGACCTGCTAATGGCCCAGACAATGGTATTTTAAAATTCCAGCATTTCCAGATATAATTAATAGCAGTAAAGTTTATGTGACATACAATTAAAACAAAAAAATTCTAGTTAAATCTTTTTAAAGTTTGCTGCATTAAATTCAGTAGAAACTTTTGTAACTCATCAATTGCGTTAAAAAGATCCTTCAACTAAAAAATAGAAATAATCTTATATATAATCAGATTCCTTGTGTTTGTGTAGCCTTGTTTCCCTAACTGATGATTCAAGCAAACATTTTCTACCTCATCCTTTCATAATTTAGTGTGCCAGGAATTTCTGTATTGTTTTCTGAAAATATTGGGATATGTGGGGTAGGGTCTCAGAATGTTTTTTCTCCTGTTTCAAAGGAATCTGATCTTTTTTCATTCTATAGAGGATTTCTGAAGCAATTGCCAGAAACTGCCATGAGAAGGCTTTTTAAGTATAAAGTAACATGTTCTTGCAATAGATAAAACAATCATGTAGATTTATTTGAAGGAGAAATCCATACCAGTACTACTGAATTATTTGATAATGTGATTTATATTACAATCTGAAAGTCTAGGAGGTCTAGTAGAGATGACTTTTGAAAGAAAATTACAAGGAAAAAAAATAACCTCCTTTCCTATAAAAAAAACAACCCTGTTCATGCAGAATAGCCTAAGAAATATTGACTGGTATCATCCAGCCTGCAGTTTTTGGCTGAGAATTTGTCCGTTTATTTAATTTATTATATATCCCACTTTCCACTGTAGTGAATATTCAAACTAGTTGATTAGCACACTACTATCTACTGTACATCAGTAAAGTAATGCATGCATCTACCTGCCCATATTCTGATAATCATATGTATAATTTATCAGGATTCTTCCTCTGCTGTCTTTGTCATAATATGTGGGAATGGCCTTGGGAGACAGGAGGAAAAAACACAGATTAGAAATGGTCAGATAAGAGGCGGGAGAACCCGCAGAAGGAATGTGCCTGTGGGAAACAACTCAGAAATGTCTTGGATTGTAATGGTCGAGGGGGAAAGATGTACAGGTAGTCCTCAACTTACAACAGTTCATGTAGTGACCATTTGAAATTACAACATCACTGAAAAAAGTGATTTGTGACCATTTTTCACACTTAAAACCATTACAATGTCCCCATGGTCACTTGATCAAAATTCAAATGCTTGGCAACTGACTCATATTTATGACGGTCACAGTGTCCAGGGGTCATGTGATCACCTTTCGCAACCTTCTGACAAGCAAAGTCAATGGAGACTCCAGATTCATTTAACAATCATGTCACTAATTTAACAATTAGTGACAAATAAAGAACTCACTCAATTTAAGATAAATAAGTAGTCCTATTGGGCATCTCCTTGGAAATAAACCCACTTCTTGACACTTGGTGTGGAAAGGGGTTTTACGTCTCTTTTGTTTTAAATGAAATGAACTATTTAGGAGAGAGAGTGTAGACAGAAGGATGATAGCCTTGATGGAGATATGGAAGATCTGTTATTAGGGTAATGAGAGGTAAAAATATTCTAAGTGTGCAATAGACAGCTAGTATTCATAAGTAGCTCAGATAAATGTCTCCCTAATTCACAGAGGAGGTACAGCACAATCAGACTTGCAAGATTCTGTTATTATAGACAAGCTCATTAAAACTTTAGCTTTTCTGTGGAGTTGATTTCTTGGTCCAGTAGTCTATCTAATGGGCCTGACATCAATTTTGAAAACTTTCTTATTATGTTTTAAGAAAAGCTGAAGATCTCACCTTTGTTACAGGAAATGGTCTTAGATCCTCAGGGCACAACACTAAATACCTTACTGCAGTGTTGTTGCAACATCAACAACAAATGGATGTACAAATAATCATCTCACAAAATGCCATAATGCAACTAACACAGCAGATGGGACAGAAGTTACTCTTTGTCACTCTAATAATAAATCTTCCATAATCCTGCCAAGGTCATCTCCTTTACATGCTAGTAATAAAGAGACACTGTGTGTGTGTAGGAAGAAAGGGTGGATAAAATTTGTGAAACCATTCTGCAAGCATTAGTTTGGTTTAAGGCAATGTTTCCAGCTCCACATGGCTGTATCCCCACTTTTCATGCCACTGATTTGAAAATAGTAATCCTCCTTTCACATATAGAAGGGCCAACTGCAGTTTGAAACTGGCTGGGCTACCAGTTAAATCCATGTTTCTACAGTAGCTTGTGCAGAGAAGAGAGGAAAGAGTGGAGATCTGAATTGGTGCATCTATTTCAGTCCCACTGCTAAAGTTGAAAGCATGAGGGAGAATTCCATTGCTAAATAGAAGTAGTTGCAAAAAGGTGGAACGAAGGCAGGATGAAAGCACTGTGACTGGAAGGAGTTTTTCTCTTTTACTCTCTTAGTAATTTTCATGGAGCAAGCCAATGCGCACAAAACATTTGCTGTAGTGATATTCATTTATGGAATAAATAGCCCCTGTGCTGCAGCCAAGTGTCTCAACTCAACATTTCAGCCAGTCTGACATCTTCCAGAATCATTAATCATTAATCCCTATTGAGAAATCAATCTAGTTATCCAGTGGAAAGTTCGCATCAGTTGTTACTTCTGTCCAATCGTGTTTTCTCTTCAACACAATATCTTTCTTCCAATTCTATGATTTAATCACTGGGAAAGACTTAATTTTCAGAAAGCAGGAAATGTCCAGGACAGCAGCAACACTAGTTAAATATTCTCAGCTGAAAGTGAAATATATTAAGCAGTTTCCGAGCTTTAATTGTGATTACACTTTATTGCTGCTTAGACGATTAAGTGCTTAAATTAGCAGGTAACAGGATCTATATTCTTAACGGCAAGGAAGAGCTAATCGTGCCTTCGCTAAATATTTCAGCCCAGTTCCGACAATCTCGTGGAGGAAAGTTAATGGCCCCAATCCGAGCAAAGCCCGCCTGCGGAAGTCCCAAGCAGTGCTTGAAATCCCGAACGTGCAGCTGGAAGATGCAGGGACATATGAATGCAAAGCTGAAAACTCCCGGGGAAGGAATGTCTTCCGAGGACAGTTGCAAGTATACAGTAAGTTTTATAGTTAATCTCTTGCACATAGCAGCATCACTCTCTTACCAAGTGTTAACTCACCTGAATGCTTCATTGTGAACATTCAGACATGGACCTCTGACATTTTTTTTTAAAATTCCATTTATATCCCGCCCTTCTCCGAAGACTCAGGGCGGCTTACAAGCTTAGCAGTAGCCTTCATTCTATGTATATGCCTGCTTATTAGGGCTTTCACACACCCCCAAGCAGCATTATTACAAAGTCAGCTTAATTGCCCCCAACAATCTGGGTCCTCATTTTACCTATTTTGGAAGGATGGAAGGCTGAGTCAACCTTGAGCCTGGTGGGATGCGAACCTGCACTAATTGCAGGCAGCTGGTGTTACTTACAAGCCTCAAGCTAATTAACAGAAATGTAAAACATGAAGCTAAAGATTAAACGTATAAAAGGTATACTACTAAAAGCATAATGAAATGCTAAATGCTGGACAAGAGTGAAGGAGAAGATATGCTAATAAAGATCAAAATGAGCCTTCCTATACATCTAAATGATCAAAAGAGTCCATAATAGAAAAGATGGTTATGTTATAAGATAGATAGATAGATAGATAGATAGATAGATAGATAGATAGATAGATAGATAGATAGATATTCATTTGTTCATTCTTTTAGTGTATGGCATACAATGTCAGGGTATTCTGCGTATGCTAGACACAGTGCAGTCCTGTCAGCCTTAATTACTAATTCATTCTGTTCGGCACTTGCATCCCTATCCTTGGTGAAACACAGAAGGGGAACTAGCTAACACCAGCTGACTAGCGGCATTCAGGTTGCTGGCTCTTCTGGGCTCCTCAGCCAGTCTCGCCTCTTACTGCATTGTCATACATCTCAGGTCTAGCGCTGGCTTCTGCTCTCCACAGACATGTGAACGCAGCTAGATTTTTCCCACCAAAGTGGTACCCATTTATCTGCTTGCAATCCTGCATGCTTTTGAATGCTGGATCAGCAGGAGCTAGGGAAAGAGCAAGGGGAGCTCATTCCATCTCATGGACCTGAACTAGCAGAGTGCAACCCTTTTCTGGCCAGTAGTTCCAGCATCATTAAGTCACTGTGCACCTCGTCCCTGACAGATAGATAAGAAAGAAAGAAAGAAAGAAAGAAAGAAAGAAAGAAAGAAAGAAAGAAAGAAAGAAAGAAGGAAGGAAGGAAGGAAGGAAGGAAGGAAGGAAGGAAGGAAGAAAGAAAGAAAGAAAGAAAGAAAGAAAGAAAGAAAGAAAGAAAGAAAGAAAGAAAGAAGCATTTATATGAATATCTTATTCAGATCAGGTGATTCTGGGCAGTATACAAAGGAAAAGGACGAGAAAACCATAATCAAGCAATACAATATATCACATTAAAACTTACTAAAATAATAGAATGGTAGCTCACCCACTGGGGACTTTATTCCCTGCTTAAAAAAAATAGCTTCCCTACTTTGAACCGAGCCTGGCAACTAGTGCAGACATTTTAGTCAACATATGATCTTTGTATCCTGTATCAATTAGCAACCTCGGGAGAGTGGAGGGCTTCAAGTCAGTAGTCCATAAAACTACTGGGCTGACTCCTGTGATTGTGCATATGAGTCCCTGCAGTTTTCTTGCCAAAAGTGGCTTGCTATTGCTTCTCTCTAGAGTTGAAAGTGACTGGCCCAAGGTCACCCAAATAATTTTTTGCCTAAAACAGAACTAGAGTTCGTGGTCTCTTGGTTTCTGGCTGGTGCCTTATCAACTACATCAAACTAGATTTTATTCTGCATTTTGTCTTTGTTACACTTTTTCAAGAATAGATCACATAGAATGTGTGGCAGTAGCCAGGATGGGATACAACAATAGTATAGATTGTCGTCACCAAATCTAAATTTAGAAAGGATTGAAAATGGTACACTAGGCATAACTGTGCAAAGATATTCTGTACCACAGCCTCGACCTGTCTGTTCAGTGATAACTGAGGATCAAGAAACATTCTCAATGTATAGTCTTGCCTGCTCTTAAAAAACAGGCAGAACCTCAGTTCCCAGGTCCAATTCCATCTTGTCCATCTTGTCACAATTTAATTTTAGTTTGTTCAAATTTAGACAATATTCAAATATACTTGTTGCTCCCTCGGTGTTGGATGATGAGAAGTAATAGAGCTGTGTTTCATGATCATGTAATAGTTCCTCTTCCAAAGCTCCAGATGAATTCCCTCAGTGGTTTAATGGAAATGTTCCAGCTTTATGCACCCATGTCATCCCTCATTTACATTTCATTTTATCAGTCTGATAAAAGAAGACCTAATATTATATTAGGGACATATGGATTACTATAAATCTTATCAGTCTTACTTTTTTCATTAGAAGGGTTGCATGTTGCTCTGTCAGGTTATTTTTAATCATATATTTTAAAAAGATCTGTAAAAACAGTTAGTATCATGTTCCATGTGCAATGTTCTCTCAGTATTTTATTTATTTAATCAATTTATTAGCCACATCAATCGTCAAATTTAGACAGCATACAAAGATTTTAAAAATTAAAATAGATATAAGCAGAAACAACAATATACATATGTTTATGAAAAACACAAACCTCCCACTTCAGGGAAACAATATGCAATATACATCAATAACAGAATAACAAAGTTGGAAGGGAACTTGGACGTCTTCTAGTCCAACCACTGCTCAGGCAGGAAGCCCTATACCATTTCAAACAAATGTTTGTCCAATTGCTTCTTAAAAACCTCCAGTGTTGGAGCACTCACAACTTTTGGAGGCAGGTTGTTCCACTGATTATTTGTTCTAACTGTCAGGAAATTTCTCCTTAGTACTAGGTTGGTTCTCTCCTTGGTTAATTTTCATCCATTGCTTCTTGTCCTGCCTTCAAGTGCTTTGGAATTGCAAATCAGGACCTGTTGAAAAAGCCAAATCTTCATGTCCTTATGGAACCTCAATAGAGTCAGAACTATGCAGATTGCAGAGGATGTCAGGGATGTAGGCAAAGAAGCTGTGTGTTTGATGTCCCTCAAGATGATGTTGTTTCACTGATAGGATTCATAACATGCCAAACCTAATAGATTTTACAGGCTTGAGTAAGAACTATTAGAGAAAGGCAGTTCCATAGATATCCAGACTTCAATCCTTGAAGTGCTTTATAGGTGTCAAACTGTCCCTTGAATTTCATTTAACAATCCAATAGTGTACCTTGCAAAGTGCTGGTGTCATATGGGCAGGGCAAAATAAGATATGCCCCTATGTACTCATTTGATTCTGGATTAGATGAAGCTTCTAGAGAGTTTTAAAGACAACCCCATATAGTGCAGATTTCTGTAGTGCAAATGAGATTAATATACAGTATGAAACGTTTCTCTCAATTCAGAAGTGGGCACCCATTCTCAGATGTCTTAGAAGGATACAGTGCTTGAAATCAAAGCCACCAAGGAATACAGTAGGAATAGGAAAGGCATAGTACCCTTGTTCTGATCCCATCAGAGGTCACAAAAAGCACAATCAGTGATACTGATAAAGGAGGATATTTGTAATTTGAAATGAGGTCTCCTTGGTGCTCTGTAAGCTTGGTTCTTTTCTTGCAGACATTTCATGGGACGCCTGTAGGAAAACAGTCATGGTCAGAGAGCACCAAGAATCCACACACACATTCAAACAATGATGTTATCAAATTACTGAAATGAAAAAAAAAATCAGATAAACTAACTCCTTTTGGAGTTTCAGTTGAAATGTTATTTAGCATTGCTGGGTTCAGAAGTGGCTTTTTGAGGGGGGACTGTACTGCTATCTCTTTCAAAGTAAGGAGGACTGCTCCCTCATTCAAGAAAGAAACCAAGAGCAGACCACCCTGAGCTAGCTAGAGGGGCAAGGATACAGAAAGACTTATAGAAACCCCCTATCTGCTTCCTGGAGACTCATTGGAAAACTCTTCTCAGATTATTGGTCAAGAGTCCACTGCCCAGCTAGAATCTAACTCTGAATGGATCCGAGTAGTTTTCTCTATCAAATGCCTAGAATATTCTCCCCAGCAGTCCTTCAGGAAGCATATTTTCCTAGTGTATGGGTTTATTAGTATCAAATCCCTGATAAATCATGATCTTGAATAGTAAAATTCATTTTTTACTACTTTCTGCATACAATTTGTAGAAACACAGTATTTTTTCAGGCAGGATCCTCATAAATCAATTTTTGGAAATAGATTTTCAGCTTGAGGAAAATAGAAGTAACACACTTCATGAAGTGTTACCAAGTTTGCCTCAGAAAAATTGAGGTTTTATTGATCTCAAAAAATATATTGTGACTCTTCTGTGGTGTGTGGTAGCGCTATTGACCAATGCTTTGAGCTTTCCTTCCTTCCTTCTTTCTCTTTCTTTCTTTCTTTCTTTCTTTCTTTCTTTCTTTCTTTCTTTCTTTCTTTCTTTCTTCAATCGTCTCCTTTTCTTTGCTTCCTCCTCTCTCTTCCTTTCTATCTCTCCTTCCTTTCCATGCAGCTGTATCTCCTTCTTTTTGGTTTTCAGATAAAACTTAGTTAACAGCCTGCCATGGGCATTATAGTTTCTTCATACCTTAGGGTCACTGGTTTGTAAATAAACAACCACCCCTTTACCCTTTGGATAGCTTCAAACTGGGTTTGTGGATTACAGCTGGCACCGGGAGAAATTCTCTGATTTGCATTCATCCTTCACTACTAGCTCTTCCATCTTCCTCAGTCATGCTCAGTTTGTCAGCTGGATTTGATCCAGCTCACTGGAGATGCTCTTGGCAATGCCTCGAATGCACAGAGGCAGCCCTGTCTGCTTTTATGTAATCACAGGTTAATTTGATTCCCCATCATAGCTAATGCAAAAAACCAGATGTATTGGGATTGCTTGATACAGCTGATAATTTGGAATGATCATTGCATCTGTCTCACCCACTTGGCATGACATGCCTCCCTACTAATGGTAAAAATGACTTCCTGTTGGATGTTGCTAGGCCTTCAACAGTGATTTGTCTCCCCTCCCCTCCCTTATCTAGACTCTGCTCAGTTGTGGCCATATTAGTGACTTTTAAATAATCTAACTGAATGTCTGAATGCCTGTTTTGGTCATAATATTAAAAAGAAGTTGAGACACTGGAACGAATGCAGAGAAGGGCAATTAGGATGATTAGGGGGCTGGAGGCTAAAACTTAGGAAGAACAGTTGCAGGAATTGGGTATGTCTAGTCTAATGAAAAGAAGGATGGGGGGGCATGATAGCAGTATTCCAGTATTTGCCAAAAAGATGAGGCGGGTCAACCTATTTTTTAAAACACAAGAAGGCAAGACAAAAAACAATGGATGAAAATTAATCAAGGAAAGAAGCAACCTAGAACTAAGGAGAAATTTCCTAATGGTGAGAATGACTAACCAGAGGAAAAGCTTGTCTTCAGAAGTTGTGAGTGCTCCAACACTCACAACTGGTTGGACAACCATTTGTCTGAAATGGTATAGAGCAGGCACGTCAAACCCGTGACTTCACATGATGTCATGTGACATATCATGACTTTTCCCCAATTATCGACAATGAGGTGGGCACGGTTTCAGTTTGATGCATCTGGCCTGTGGGCCGGCAGTCTGACATGCCAGATACAGAGTCTCCTGCTCAAGCAACAGGTTGGACTAGTAGACCTCCACGGCCCCTTCCATCTCTGTTATTCTGTGTTATTCTAAGCCTGAATATTTTAGATGAATGTTTCCAGAAAATATTTTAGAGGCTTTTCCCATATGGCCCTTAAAACAGAAGAAAAAAATGTTTCTTTTTTCAACCTTATTGCCATAACTTTGCTTATTCTTGCCTCCAGCCTATGAGTCACATAGGTTCAAACCATCCTTAGCTGTTCTGATGTTAAAGTAGATCTTCTCTTTGATTCCAACATCAACTAAGGGCAGTCTCAATGTGTATAATATCTATTAAGCTTTGTCACCCAGTACTTTTGAGGATATTAAGGGACTTGGAATAGAGATAATAATGGGAGAATAAGGATCAGAACTGGGGAACACAAATCTCATGCTGGTAAATTTTCTACTGATTTAGCAATGATTGAGAATTCATTTAACTGGGCAGGGCACAGGGCCTAAATTAAGTTCATGCCAGACTTCTGGATGGTTATCAGCTTAAGCATGCAGATTAAGTTCTAAATTATCCATATCTGCATGAATGACATGGCTACTGTATTAACAATAAAAAGCAAAGAGAAAACATATTGAAATTATCTAAACTATTAATCAAAACCGGAATCAAATGGGTGACAGGAATACCTTGATAAAATGCTTGAGCAGAACATGACTCAGGATCCTAAACTCTGCTAATCCTCAAGGGTTAATCCAATCTCCACATAGGGCTCCTCAAAATCCATACTCCGAGACCATTAATGATCCCAAAAAATTGCCACTACAAAACCCATTTTAAGATGGTACCCTTGAATTCTTTCGAACAGGTTTTAGTAAACCTGTGCCAAGAAAACACAGGTTTTGTTTTGAATGTTTTATTAGGACTGGCTTAATGTTCTCAAATAGATTTAATTAAAGTGAATAATTGACTAGTATGATTAGTCTTATTAAGTTTAGCTTTGTCTTAAATTGTGAATAATGTGTTTTTTTTCAGACAGAATCTTTGCTTGAGTAGCCTTTCATATAGCAAGAAAGTTATTTAATGCTTGCAATTTACTATACTTATATTAACAATTTCTCTACTGTGGTTTTTTTGTTTTGTTAATATTTGACTATTATTATTATTGTTGAGCATAACAAATTATTTATAATATTCATTTGCTTTCCACTTATCCTCTCACCATCTAACTGTGAAGATCTTGCAGATGGCCCCATGTCTTCTCCTTGAACACACAGTTCTTTCTTTCTTTCTTTCTTTCTTTCTTTCTTTCTTTCTTTCTTTCTTTCTTTCTTTCTTTCTTTCTTTCTTTCTTCCTTCCTTCCTTCCTTCCTTCCTTCCTTCCTTCCTCTCTTCTTTCTTTCCTTCTCTTTTTCCCTTTTTAGCTTCCTCTCAACTGGCCAATCTAGTTTAAGAATGATTTATATGGAATCCAACCCATTTTTGTACTTTTTATTACTGTTACATTTTTTCATCAGATTTAATTAAAAGTTCCAGGTTTCATGTAATTATGCCAAAGGCAACAATAATTAGGAAGGTAAATAATTATATTCATTTTCTCTCCTCAGTTTTAAGACTTTAAATGCCTGGAACCAGTGCTTTTTTCGTAAGAAAAAAGATGCTGGAATTCACATCTTGTTAATCTTTTATTTACCTTTCGCACGTAGTCAATCACTGTACACACACCCACACACATCAGTTGTTTAACAAAACATAATGGTTGATGCCCACAGTAAGCACTCAACACATGACCACATGACCAATCACAAGCCGAGCAGTGCCCCAAGTTGAGCAGCCGGACGAAGTACGCCTGGATCTGACTCGACACACAAGCAGCCCACATGCACCGTTTTAAAGATTTTGCCACTGACCTGCTACACTCGACAGGGCAATTCAAGTCCATGTGGACCAAACATCAAATTTTCAAAAGTTACTTTTAAAACTTGGAAAATCTGTCTAAAAAAGGTGTCAGGTGTCACTCTGTTCCGGTGAGTTCTATGAGAAAAAAAGCACTGCCTATAACTAAGGCATCATACAGCCCATCCTGCTCTGTTAGCACACACACACACACACACACACACATTCTTTCTCTTTCATTTTCTTTGTGACTCCCACAAAATAGTTGAATGGTGGCTATTATAATGTACATGTGTAACTTAAGGATGAGATTTTGCTTTCTACTTTCAGGCATTTTAATTGATGTAATCAGAGGTTGATCTTTGGTAGCAGAAAAAAAGTGTGTCTTATGACAGCTGAATCATCTGCTAATATATTAGATTCACAACAGAATAACAAACTTGGAAGAGACCTTGGAGGTCTTCTAGTCCAACCCCCTGTTCAAGCAGGAAACCCTTTACCATTTCAGACAGATGGTTTTCCAAACTCTTCTTTAAAACTTCCACTGTTGGAGCATTCACAACTTCTGGAGGCAGGTTGTTCCACTGATTAATTGTTCTAACTATCAGGAAAAAAAATCTTAGTTCTTGGTTCACTCCTTGATTAGTTTCATCCATTGTTTCTTGTCCTGACTTCTGGTGCTTTGGAAAATAGATTAACCCCGTCTTCTTTGTGGCAGTTCCTTAGATATTGGAACACTGCTATCATATCATTCCTTGTTCTTCTTTTCGTTAAACTAGACAAACCCAATTCATGATAGATTTTTTGAAGCAAGGTTTTGAAACTGATCGATATGTTCTCAAAAACTACTCAATCTTTGCTGGACAAACCAGTGCAAACCAGTTCATATAAACATCCCATAGTTCAACAAGCATTATTCCCATCTGGGTGAGTCTATTATATTTGTTATGCCAGCTGCTCAGAATAAGAATGCTTTTCTTGAAGTTATTTAAACTCTAATTGAAACTGGCCAAATACCAAATAGCTTATGTGATTCATTTTTAAAGTCAGTTCAGTGTAATAAGAGTTATTAAAGTGCACAGTGATCTCATTCAATCCAAAACAGATCCTTTGCTGTGTTGGTTCTCAATTACCAACTTAAATTGCCAAATATCTTATTTGGCACTCCATGATATTCAGGCCTCTGAACCTGTTAGACTTCAATGTCACATAAAAGAGATTTAAACACTCTTCAGCAATTTGGATTAATGAGTTAAGCCTTATTAATTTGAAAAAGTTTTTTTTCTTGGCAGCTAGTATCAATAACATACATTTGTCCTGTAACTTGCACCAGCAGCTGTCAATGCTACAGGCTTATGAGATAAATAGGGTTTGGAGTTAGCCTTATAGTAGGAGATTTCTACAGAAGATAAAAACTGAAGTAGCCTAAGGACCACTCAGGACGACAGGCTAGTTAACTACAGGTTTATTAAGAGCAAGGCGAACATAGAATAACTTGTCCGGCTTTTATAGCCGGCAGCTGGAAGCGCGGACCAATCAGAGGTGTTTATTTTGGCACCGTGTCAAGCAGGGACCAATCCGCGCCGTTTTCTCTTGACAGCTCCGGCTTCCGCATGGTTGGTGTTTTGTCAGCCGCGAGCTGTCAGTGGTTGCGCCTGCGCTGTGCGGTGGACGCTTTGACAGCTCAGGCTTCCTCATGGTCCGGAGTTTGACAGCCGCGAGCTGTCAGTGGTGGCGCCTGCGCTGTGCGGGGAACTTTGACAGCTGTCAAAGTTCCCGCGTGTTTTCCTGTCAGACGGCTTCTTAGTTTATATACTTTGTCGATGAAGTATTATTGAACTGTTTACATATATAACACACCCCTTACCCCTCCCCTGGCGCGTTTCTTCCCTCTTGGACGTTTGAACCTGCCCACTGATAGTCTTTTAGGTAGGTGGGTGGTCTTCGATTCCTGTTTGAGCGGCGAAGGGGTGGAGGCTGGTCTGGTTCTGGTTGTTCGTTTTGCTGTTCCTCTTCCTGGTTTGGGATAGGCAGCATTTCCGGTGGGGGTTGTATCTCGGTATTGTCTGGTTGCTCAGAATTGTGTGGTGGTTGTCTGGGTCTGAGCTGGTCAATATGGCGGCGTATGTTGCCATGTGCTTGTGTGGCTATAAGGTATGAGATGGGCCCCGTTGGTTTTATTACTGTCCCTTGGACCCACTTGTTTTTATCTGTGTATGACCGTGCCCAGATCAATTGACCAGGGTTGAGTGTGCGGGTGGGGTGGGGGTGCTCTTTTTGTTCTGGACATGTGTCAGGGTGCAGTCTGTCGAGTCTTGTTATTAGCCGCCTCCCCCATCTTAATTCAGCCGGTGATTTGCCCGTTGTTGTGCAAGGAGTTGTGTGTTGCGACAAGAGGAACTGGCTGAGACGCCTCTGCCAGTTCCCTTTAACGAATTTTTTCAAAGCTTCTTTTGTGGACCGTACCATAATCTCAGCCATCCCGTTCGACGATGGGTGGAATGGCGCCGACGTGACCAGCCTAATACAATTCTTCAAAGCGAACATCTGAAATTCACGAGAGGTGAATTGAGGTCCGTTGTCTGAAACTATGGTGTCTGGAAGGCCGTGTGTAGCGAATATTTTTCGTAAGGCTTGAATAGTAGCTTCGGACGTTGTTTTTCTAAGGGGAGTGACTTCCAGCCATTTAGAATGGCTGTCCACTACAATTAAGAAACTTTGGCCCTGGATAGGTCCTGCAAAATCTATATGTATACGTGACCAAGGGTTCCTTGTAGTTTCCCATTTATGGATTGGCGCTTGGGGTGGCTCGTTCCTGGTCGCTTGACAGGTATAACACCCACCCACATACTTTTCTATTTGTTTATCTATGCCTGGCCACCACACATAACTTCTAGCCATCGCCTTCATCTTTACAATGCCTGGGTGTCCTTCATGTAAAATGTGTAATGTTTGGTCTATGTTTTTCTCTGGTATGATGACCCTATTTCCCCACAGAAGGCATCCTCTATGTGTTGTGATCTCATTTTTTCTGTTAAAATATGGTTGGAATTGGGGTTGTGGGTTTTGAGCTGGCCACCCTGTTGTGGCCCATTTGAGGACTCTGGTAAGTATTTTATCTTTAGCTGAATTACTGGCTATAATGTTTGCAGTCAAGGGGCATTCTGGAAGTTGGGAGATTGCTAAAATCTGACCGGCCGGGGCTGGGTCTGAGTCTATGTTTTGCATGGGTAGTCTGCTGAGGCAGTCAGCGTGTCCCAATTCTTTACCTGGCTTATGTATTAGTTGATAGGAATAGGCTGCTAAGAATGTTGACCATCGTAATATTCTCGGAGAGAGAATTTGTGGAGTAGTTTTATTCCAGGTGAATATGCCTAGCAGGGGTTTGTGATCCGTAATTATAGTAAATGGTCTTCCATACAAGTAGTCGTGAAATTTTTTGACCCCTGCTACTATCGCTAGGGCTTCCCTATCTATTTGTGCGTAGTTTCTTTCAGCTTTGGTCAGAGTGCGTGAATAGAATGCTATGGGTCGTTGTGTACCGTCCTTGAATAAGTGACTTAACACAGCCCCGATTCCATAGGGAGAGGCATCACAAGCGATGCATATTGGGGTGTCTTCTCTGAAAAGGGTAATAGTTGAGCTGTGACAAATAATCTTTTTTAATGATTGGAAACTATTTTCATGTTCCTTGGTCCAGGACCAAGCTGTGCCCTTGTCCAGGAGCCTATGCAGAGGCTCCGCAATAGTGGCTTTATGGGGGATGAAGGCATGGTAAAAGTTTAATAGTCCTAAAAAGGATTGAAGCTCTTGCTTATTCCTAGGGCTGGGTGCGGTTTGAATAGCCTTTAGTTTTTCTGTGGTGGGGTGAATGCCCTGGCTATCAATTTTGTACCCTAGGAATTCTGTAGATGTGACTCCAATAGAGCACTTTTCACGCTTAAGTTTGAGGCCGGCTTCTCTGAGTCGGCTCAGCACAGCTGACAGCCTGTCAGCTAAACTAGCTTCGTTTTCCCCGGCGATGAGAACATCGTCGAAATAGGGGCAGACCCCGGGTATTCCTTTCAGGGTCTTCTCCATGATACCCTGGAAGATACCCGGGGCTGCCGATATGCCGAATTGGAGCCTTTTTACTTTAAAGGCACCGCGGTGGGTGACAATAGTCTGAGCTTCCGCGGTGTCGTCAGTGACAGGCAGTTGCAAATACGCCTGCGTGAGATCAAGTTTGGCGAAAATGGCGCCAGAGCGGATGGAAGCAAATACGTCCCTTACCGCTGGCACCGGGTAAGCATGGGGGCTGAGGGCTAGGTTGATTGTCGCCTTATAGTCTGCGCACACTCTCACCTCACCATTAGGTTTGATTGGGGTGACAATAGGGGTCTCCCAGGTTCCCCCCTCTGTTGGCTCAAGCACCCCAAGTCCTATGAGGCGATCTAGTTCGTTTTCAATTTTTTCTTTAAGGGCAAAGGGTACCCTCCTAGCTCTTATTTTAATTGGTTGGATTGCTGGGTTTAGCTGCAAGGAAATGGGGGGACCGGTATATTTCCCTAAAGTGCCATCGAAGACGTCTGCATACTTGTCGCAAACGGCTTCCAGGCTGGGTGCTTGGATGGTATTTACCCCCATTAAGGCGATACCTAGCGGGCCGAACCAGTTTAGCCCTATCAAGTTGGTACGGTTCCCCGGCGTAACTAAAACCTCTAAGGGACCCTTGAACCCCTTGTACTGCACTACGACCTTAGCTCTCCCTTCCAGAGGAATGGGGGTTTTCTGGAAATCAGCTAGGTGTACCTGGGTTTGTCTCAAGGGAATTTGTTCTTGGCCTTGCTGACAGATCTCCTGGTATGTTGTTAGCGAAATTAAGGAGACTGCTGACCCTGAGTCCACTTCCATGTGGCAGGGCACCCCCTGAATTTTGACCCAGATCTTAACCTTGGAGCTTATGCTGTTTACCCTGTCAATTGTCTCTACCAGGGGCCCTGGTGGGTTTTCTCTGCTGGCCTGGGCAGCCGGCCTACCTGGGGAATTTGCCTCCCCATCATTGATGTTGTCCCGGCCCTTGCTGCGGCACACCGGCTTGATGTGGCCAGTCTTCCCGCAATTGTGGCATTTCGCGTTTCTAAAGCGGAAGCTTCCTCGGGCATGATTGCCCCCGCAGCTGGCACAGGCGGCTTGTTGCTCGTAACGCGGTGGCGGCGGAGGGGGGTTCCTGGACCTACGGCGGTCCGACGGGTCGCCTCTCCTCGGTTGCCGGCGCTCCATTCTGCGCTGCAGGGCTTCTCCATCTGTGAAATCCACCGACTCTCCGCTGTCGCTGAAGGTTGCGCTTTCTTGATAGACGGTCGCGGGGCTCTCTGGGGTCGTGTTTGCCGGCTTCTTCTTGTGGCTGTGCTCGTAAGCCATGATCTCTCTGGTCAGCTCTGCCAGGCTCATGTCGGGTTTGGAAGTTAGTTTCTTCTGTAGCCTCTCGTCCCTCAGACCGATCACCACCTGGTCTCTGATGCGGTCTTCCAGGTCGGGGAAACAGCAGTTCCGTGCGGCGTGTCTGACCCCGGCGATGAACTCGTTGGCGGGCTCGTCCGGCCGTTGCTTCTTTTGGGCGAATTGCACCCGCCAGTACAGTTCTGAACGAGCCGGCATGTAGTACTTGTTCAGCTGGTCCACCAGGTCCGCGTAGGAGACTTCTGTGAAGGGCACCGGGCTGAACAACCCGACGGCTGCATCGTACACTGGAGGTCCGCTGATGTACAGCAGAGCGGCGGCCTTTGCTCTGTCGTCAGTGATTTTACTGACGAGGAGGAATCCCTCGACCTGGCCGAGGTGTGATTGCCATCTCTCGGGATGGCGGGTATCAAATTCCCTCACACGGCCGAAGTTTGCCATGTCGTCCGGTCCTGGGTTGCTCCGATGGAAGTTAAAACTTCCGTGACAGCTCTTGCCGGGAACTTTCTTCCTCGGCCGTGACTTCAGCTCCGGAGCGATCCCACCTTCGGCGCCAGTGAAGTAGCCTAAGGACCACTCAGGACGACAGGCTAGTTAACTACAGGTTTATTAAGAGCAAGGCGAACATAGAATAACTTGTCCGGCTTTTATAGCCGGCAGCTGGAAGCGCGGACCAATCAGAGGTGTTTATTTTGGCGCCGTGTCAAGCAGGGACCAATCCGCGCCGTTTTCTCTTGACAGCTCCGGCTTCCGCATGGTTGGTGTTTTGACAGCCGCGAGCTGTCAGTGGTTGCGCCTGCGCTGTGCGGTGGACGCTTTGACAGCTCAGGCTTCCTCATGGTCCGGAGTTTGACAGCCGCGAGCTGTCAGTGGTGGCGCCTGCGCTGTGCGGGGAACTTTGACAGCTGTCAAAGTTCCAGCGTGTTTTCCTGTCAGACGGCTTCTTAGTTTATATACTTTGTCGATGAAGTATTATTGAACTGTTTACATATATAACACAAAAACATTCAGTTGTACAACTAGATTGGTTTGATCATTCTAAATCATTATTTAGTGATGCAGTAATGAGCCAAGACATTTCCAGACTCATATGCTTTGTATCTTTCTTCAGTTAGGTATTCAGTACTGAAAAGTTCTTCTTTCCATTGTGGATAAATTACTGCTCCACTGAGAACATATTATTAAATTATTATGGTGATGATTTGTCACATAGTCAGATGTCCAGACTGGATTTGACATTTTTGTCTACCTATCGAGGCCTTTCCAATAATCTGGAATAAGCAGATGTAGGTGTTTTTATGGTGTTCAAGGTATTGTCTCAGGATGTAAGCTGTTCTGAGTAAGGCTGCCTTTTGCAATTGACTGCTGGTGATTTTGTCAATGTCCCTGGTGTTCGAGTGGTGGTCCAATTGTTTTAGGATTGCACCCAAGGCACCTATTACTATTGGGACTATTTTTCCCTTGCTTCTATCACAGTCATTCTATTTCTATTTGCACTATTTTGTATTTTGTGATCTACTCCAGTTCTTTCTCTTATACTGTCTCCAGGTACTGCCACATCCACTAGTCAGATATTTTTTTTGGTCTTTTTTTATTTATAATTGTTAAGTCTGGGGTGTTATGTGGCAGGTGATTGTCTGTTTGAATTCTAAAGACCCAAAGCAATTTAGCTTCTTCATTTTCCATGTCTTTCTCTTTTTTATGGTTCCACCACTTCTTGCTTTCAGCCAAATGATATTTCTCGCAGATCTTCCAATGCTCCATTGCTGCTAGTTTGTCGTGCCGCTGCTTGTAGTCAGTCTGTGTGATCTTATTGCAGCAGCTCACCTTGTGCTCCACTGTTTCTTCAACTTCTTTGCAGAGGAGGCACTTTCTGCCTGTGGTTGTCTTCTCAATTCTGGCCATTTGTTCTCAATTAAATTATTATTATTATTATTATTATTATTATTATTATTATTATTATTATTATTATTATTATTATTATTATTATTATTATTATTATTATTTACCTCTCAGCACAAGTTAACTTTGGGCAGTTACATGTCATATTAAGTCATCATTTTTAACCACACATCATTAACTGGGTGCACACAATATTCTAAATCATAAGCCATATTAGACCAACTTCTTTAAAACTTAGTGTAATGTATAATCCTAGTTCTTTGCTATTTCACTAAATGGACAAACATGTTATTTGTAACTATGATTGCTGTAAAATTACTTCAGACTAAATTATACCAAAACTGGCTTCTTTTTTTCTAAATGTATTTACTGATACATTTAGAGTTTTGATTATGCTACACAATACATTTCATTTTATCTAAAACGTAAGTGGAAATGTTTGACAGTCTTGTTTCTACTGTATGTCAGAAGACAAAGGAGGAAACAGAATGGAGAAATTTAGGAGGAACCAAATTTTCTTTTCATAGTAAGTCTCACAATGTTAAAACATAATTTAATTTTACAGTTGAACACATCCAATGTGGTTACAGTCTGTAATATAAAGATACCCCTGACAACATGACTACAAATTGATTCATCCTATTGAATTAAAGGTTTGGTCAAAGCATAAAGCAGGTTGATGCAGAATATTCAGAATGAGAAAGAAAAAAATCTGTAAAAGTACTCTCATTCATTCACCCTTTCGTTTAATGGAGTTTCTGTCTGTCTATTACAAATGAGGCCAAACTATATAAATGATAGAAGTGTAATGTCAGTTCCTAATGAAGACGCCAAGTTTTATGTCAGAATGGTGATCTTACACAGATCACTTTGATGTCTGCATCCTTTTCGTTTTTTTACTGTAGAATTGAATCTCAATCTCAAAAAATGGCAATGGATAAGGAAGGAAGAGATAACAAATCAAAGAGAAAAAAGAACCTGCAAACCTTTGAAGAAGTGATTTCCTTTGACAAAGATTCATGCGAAACGTAGCTTTGTTAAAAAAAAAAAACTATGTGTAAAAGCAAAGTGAACTGCTAAATTTCACCTTCACTCCATCTAAACTTCTTAGAGCAGTTAGGCTTACCTTAACCTTGAAGTATAAATGTTCATATCATGATTAAATGAGAACATCCTAAAGGAGAAACCAGATGTTAGGTACCAAATAATGCAATAATTTGTCTTGGATAGAGTTGACAGTCAATGATCTTTGTATCTAAGTACTGGCATATTTCCTGATTGTTCTCTTTTAAAAGTTCCACTTTATCCCCATTTTTTTTTATTTTAATTCCATTTATATCCCGCCCTTCTCCGAAGACTCAGGGCGGCTTACAAGCTTAGCAGTAGCCTTCATTCTATGTATATGCCTGCTTATTAGGGCTTTCATACACCCCCAAGCGGCATTATTACAAAGTCAGCTTATTGCCCCCAACAATCTGGGTCCTCATTTTACCTACCTCGGAAGGATGGAAGGCTGAGTCAACCTTGAGCCTGGTGGGACTCGAACCTGCACTAATTGCAGGCAGCTGGTGTTACTTGAGTTAGCAAATTTACCTGCAGCCACTAACTGAACTAAATTTAGTTCATCATAATATTTGCCAATAGGTGCAATTGTTCTCATGCCTTATTTTGAAGTTTCCCATTCCTTCCAAATCCAGCAGGGCTCTCAATGTGCAGAGGCAGCATGACAAAATGGGGGCTTTTTTTTTTTTTTTTGCTTTACACAGTTGAAGCAGCATGGAATATGCTATTTTTGGCTTGAAATCCATATCACAGTTAACAACATCCATATAACGCATGTAGTGATGATATCTTTGCTCTCCTGGCCCTGGCTTGCAATAATGATGTTACCACCCAAAGACATTTAATCAACACCATCCCCATCATGCCAGGATATTTTGAGATTCACTTTGTTACTTCATTTAGTTCAGCCACTTCTGACTGATCAGCTTGTGTCTGACCCATTGCTGGAAAAATGTGCAAAAGTCCTTATCACCAGTAACATTTGATCACCTTAAATTAGTCATATTTGATCACCTAATTAGTTTAAAGCAGTGTTTCTCAACCTTACCAGCTTGAAGATGCATGGACTTCAACTCCCAGAATTCCCCAGCCATCCATAGTGAGTTGAAGTCCACACAACAAAATGCCAAGGTATCAGTGAAAAGTTCCACAATATTAATCACTGGGATCTTCTGTCATTGTTGTTATTGTTGGCAGCATATCCACACTGGACAGAGAGGCTGAACGATACCCAGTTAGACAGTGGGGATCAACTCCGGTGGGAATGTAGAGCCTCTGGAAAGCCAAGGCCAACTTATCGCTGGCTCAAAAATGGGAATACTCTACAGCCAGAGGTAAGTATGCTATAGTTTTATTTGCTTTCAGATTGTCTTAGGACAGGGCTCTCCAAACCTGACAACTTTAAGACTTCTGGACTTCAACTCCCTTTTCATAATAATGACATCTCAAGGATGGTTTTCTCTCTTCCCTCAAAATGGTGTGCCATATCAAATGAAAAGGCACATATGTAGCACCAGCTTTGCTGAAGAAAAACGATCATACCCTAAAATTCTACTGTATGTCATTTATTTTCTAGTAAGATGGAACACTATCAAAGGCTTGTTTTCTTAGCTCAGATGAGTGCTCTTCCAGCAAAGAATAAAATTTAATATTTTTATTGTCACTCGGTAGGGATTCTTCAGCAGGAGTTGCTCATTCTCAAATAGTGAGTTAAATCTGTTCCAGTTCTGATACTTGTGACACCAAAACATTATGCATCATGTTGGCTATATATTATAGTCTGCTTGACAATGTTGCTGTCTTTGCAGTTCTGGACAGTGATGACAAACAGGACAAACTAAAGAAAAATCAAATCCTCAGTAAACTATCATAATAGTCTATGCTTGGTTTGGCTCACTAACTAGACAGTTCTATTCATTTTCTCAAGATTAGTGTGTTAGTAGCTCTAAATAATTGCTGATAGCAATAAAGGATCAGAACAGTGAGATTTCACCAAAGTCTCATTTTTAAACATGAGCAAGGATAATCCTAGCCAACATTAATCATATGCAGTTTTAAGCACCCAAAACATCTTAACATTATCACAAAGCAAAAAGATAAAACAGTGGAGAAACTGTCAACATGGCACTCAGCAAGCACTTTTAATACGTGTTAAGCACACAAATATGTCATTCCCTCTAGGCAATCATTACTTGAGCTAAAACTGAGACACCACTAAATTTTCCTGATTTTCTTTGCTTTTGTAGAATTATGTTTCTATTCCATTACAGAGCAGAATTGAGATGGTTAACGGTGTACTGATGATCCACAGTGTTAATCAGTCTGATGCTGGAATGTATCAGTGTGTAGCAGAAAACAAGCATGGAGCCATCTATGCTGGTGCTGAATTGAAGATTTTAGGTTTGTATTTAAGGCTGTTATTCTTTTTTCCATTCATTTGCTAAGAATACAGTGTTGATTCAGAACTCCAAAAGAATGAAATGAAGGTGTCCATCTTGTTATACTGGTAGTCCTCAATTTACGACCACAATTGAGCCCAAAATTTCTGTTGCTAAGCAAGACAGTTGTTAAGTGAGTTTTGTCCCACCTCACAATCTTTCTTGCAACAGTTTATTTATTTAATTTATTTAATTTAATTTGTATACCGCCCTTCTCCCGAAGGACTCAGGGCGGTGAACAGGGCCATAAATACCAAAATAACCAAAATACAAAATTAAAAACAAATTAAACCTTAGTGCCCAAATGTAAAAATAAATTATATTAAAACAATAATTAAAACCCAAACCCATCAGACCAGGCCGGCTCCATCACGTCGGAAGGAGCGAAGGTCGGGAGCCATCCGGAGCTCAACCGGTAAACGGTTCCAAAGGTCAGGCGCACCCACAGAGAACGCCCTCCCCCTGGGAGCCACCAGACGGCATTCTCCGACCGGTGGCACCCTAAGGAGGCCCTCTCTGTGGGAGCGCACTGGGCAGAGGGAAGTTGATGCCGGCCGCAGGTGCTCCCTAAGGTATTCCGGACCCATGCCATGTAGGGCTTTGTAGGTCATTACCAGTATCTTGAATCTCACCTGGAAGGTAACCAGAAGCCAATGCAGTTCACAGAGCAGAGGTGTAATATGGGAGTATCGGGAGACCCCCAACACAACTCGCGCGGCTGCATTCTGCACCAGTTGGAGCCTCTGAGTGGTCCTCAAGGGCAGCCCCATGTAAAGAGCGTTG